>NW_026800169.1:300000-500078 GCF_032191835.1 Heteronotia binoei
GATCTTACCCAACCCTAAACCCAACCCCAATATTCACCCAAACATAAGTGTGTCCTGAGCTCTAACCCTAACCCTAACCCTTACCATATGGGCCCATTCATTCTAATGAATCTCATAGGCTATAATGGAGAATGGAAAACCATCCAAAAAATTTTCCCATCAAGAGTATACCATTCAGTGTGATATTAAAAATAGATCTTACCCAACCCTAAACCGAACCACAATATTCACCCAAACATAAGTGTGTCCTGAACTCTAACCCTAACCCTTACCATATGGGCCCATTCATTTTAATGAATCTCATAGGCTATAATGGAGAATGGAAAAACATCCAAAATTTTTCCCCATCAAGAATGTACCTTTCAGTGTGATATTAAAAATACATCTTAACCAACCCTAAACCCAACCCCAATATTTCCCCCAACATAAGTGTGTCCTGAACTCTAACCCTAACCCTAACCCTTACCATATGGGCCCATTCATTCTAATGAATCTCATAAGCTATAATGGAGAATGGAAAAACATCCAAAAAATTTTCCCAAGAGTATACCATTCAGTGTGATATTAAAAATACATCTTACCCAACCCTAAACCCAACCCCAATATTCCCCCCAACATAAGTGTGTCCTGAACTCTAACCCTAACCCTAACCCTTACCATATGGGCCCATTCATTTTAATGAATCTCATAGGCTATAATGGAGAATGGAAAAACATCCAAAAATTTTCCCCATCAAGAATGTACCATTCAGTGTGATATTAAAAATACATCTTAACCAACCCTAAACCCAACCCCAATATTCCCCCCAACATAAGTGTGTCCTGAACTCTAACCCTAAGCCTAACCCTTACCATATGGGCCCATTCATTCTAATGAATCTCATAGGCTATAATGGAGAATGGGAAACCATCCAAAAATTTTTCCCATCAAGAGTATACCAGTCAGTGTGATATTAAAAATACATCTTACCCAACCCTAAACCCAACCCCAATATTCACCCAAACATAAGTGTGTCCTGAGCTCTAACCCTAACCCTTACCATATGGGCCCATTCATTCTAATGAATCTCATAGGCTATAATGGAGAATGGAAAACCATCCAAAAAATTTTCCCATCAAGAGTATACCATTCAGTGTGATATTAAAAATAGATCTTACCCAACCCTAAACCCAGCCCCAATATTCACCCAAACATAAGTGTGTCCTGAACTCTAACCCTAACCCTAACCCTTACCATATGGGCCCATTCATTTTAATGAATCTCATAGGCTATAATGGAGAATGGAAAAACATCCCAAAATTTTCCCCATCAAGAATGTACCATTCAGTGTGATATTAAAAATACATCTTAACCAACCCTAAACCCAACCCCAATATTCACCCAAACATAAGTGTGTCCTCAGCTCTAACCCTAACCCTAACCCTTACCATATGGGCCCATTCATTCTAATGAATCTCATAGGCTATAATGGAGAATGGAAAAACATCCAAAAAATTTTCCCAAGAGTATACCATTCAGTGTGATATTAAAAATACATCTTACCCAACCCTAAACCCAACCCCAATATTCCCCCCAACATAAGTGTGTCCTGAACTCTAACCCTAACCCTAACCCTTACCATATGGGCCCATTCATTTTAATGAATCTCATAGGCTATAATTGAGAATGGAAACCATTCAAAAATTTTTCCCATCAAGAGTATACCATTCAGTGTGATATTAAAAATAGATCTTACCCAACACTAAACCCAACCCCAATATTCCCCCCAACATAAGTGTGTCCTGAACTCTAACCCTAACCCTAACCCTTACCATATGGGCCCATTCATTTTCATGAATCTCATAGGCTATAATGGAGAATGGAAAAACATCCAAAAATTTTCCCCATCAAGAATGTACCATTCAGTGTGATATTAAAAATACATCTTAACCAACCCTAAACCCAACCCCAATATTCCCCCGAACATAAGTGTGTCCTGAACTCTAACCCTAAGCCTAACCCTTACCATATGGGCCCATTCATTCTAATGAATCTCATAGGCTATAATGGAGAATGGAAAACCATCCAAAATTTTTTCCCATCAAGAGTATACCAGTCAGTGTGATATTAAAAATACATCTTACCCAACCCTAAACCCAACCCCAATATTCACCCAAACATAAGTGTGTCCTGAGCTCTAACCCTAACCCTTACCATATGGGCCCATTCATTCTAATGAATCTCATAGGCTATAATGGAGAATGGAAAACCATCCAAAAAATTTTCCCATCAAGAGTATACCATTCAGTGTGATATTAAAAATAGATCTTACCCAACCCTGAACCCAACCCCAATATTCACCCAAACATAAGTGCGTCCTGAACTCTAACCCTAACCCTAAGCCTTACCATATGGGCCCATTCATTCTAATGAATCTCATAGGCTATAATGGAGAATGGAAAAACATCCCAAAAATTTTCCCATCAAGAGTATACCATTCAGTGTGATATTAAAAATAGATCTTACCCAACACTAAACCCAACCCCAATATTCCCCCCAACATAAGTGTGTCCTGAACTCTAACCCTAACCCTAACCCTTACCATATGGGCCCATTCATTTTAATGAATCTCATAGGCTATAATGGAGAATGGAAAAACATTCAAAAATTTTCCCCATCAAGAATGTACCATTCAGTGTGATATTAAAAATACATCTTAACCAACCCTAAACCCAACCCCAATATTCCCCCCAACATAAGTGTGTCCTGAACTCTAACCCTAAGCCTAACCCTTACCATATGGGCCCATTCATTCTAATGAATCTCATAGGCTATAATGGAGAATGGAAAACCATCCAAAATTTTTTCCCATCAAGAGTATACCATTCAGTGTGATATTAAAAATAGATCTTACCCAACCCTGAACCCAACCCCAATATTCACCCAAACATAAGTGTGTCCTGAACTCTAACCCTAACCCTAAGCCTTACCATATGGGCCCATTCATTCTAATGAATCCCATAGGCTTTAATGGAGAATGGAAAAATATCCAAAAAATTTTCCCAAGAGTATACCATTCAGTGTGATATTAAAAATACATCTTACCCAACCCTAAACCCAACCCCAATATTCACCCAAACATAAGTGTGTCCTGAGCTCTAACCCTAACCCTAACCCTTACCATATGGGCCCATTCATTCTAATGAATCTCATAGGCTATAATGGAGAATGGAAAACCATCCAAAAAATTTTCCCATCAAGAGTATACCATTCAGTGTGATATTAAAAATAGATCTTACCCAACCCTAAAAGCAACCCCAATATTCACCCAAACATAAGTGTGTCCTGAGCTCTAACCCTAACCCTAACCCTTACCATATGGGCCCATTCATTTTAATGAATCTCATAGGCTATAATGGAGAATGGAAAAACATTCAAAATTTTTCCCCATCAAGAATGTACCTTTCAGTGTGATATTAAAAATACATCTTAACCAACCCTAAACCCAACCCCAATATTCCCCCCAACATAAGTGTGTCCTGAGCTCTAACCCTAACCCTAACCCTTACCATATGGGCCCATTCATTTTAATGAATCTCATAGGCTATAATGGAGAATGGAAAACCATCCAAAATTTTTCCCCATCAAGACTACACCATTCAGTGTGATATTAAAAATAGATCTTACCCAACCCTGAACCCAACCCCAATATTCACCCAAACATAAGTGTGTCCTGAACTCTAACCCTAACCCTTACCATATGGGCCCATTCATTCTAATGAATCTCATAGGCTATAATGTAGAATGGAAAACCATCCAAAAAATTTTCCCATCAAGAGTATACCATTCAGTGTGATATTAAAAATAGATCTTACCCAACCCTGAACCCAACCCCAATATTCACCCAAACATAAGTGTGTCCTGAACTCTAACCCTAACCCTAAGCCTTACCATATGGGCCCATTCATTCTAATGAATCCCATAGGATATAATGGAGAATGGAAAAACATCCAAAAAATTTTCCCATCAAGAGTATACCATTCAGTGTGATATTAAAAATACATCTTACCCAACCCTAAACCCAACCCCAATATTCACCCAAACATAAGTGTGTCCTGAGCTCTAACCCTAACCCTAACCCTTACCATATGGGCCCATTCATTCTAATGAATCTCATAGGCTATAATGGAGAATGGAAAACCATCCAAAAATTTTTCCCATCAAGAGTATACCATTCAGTGTGATATTAAAAATAGATCTTACCCAACCCTAAACCCAAACCCAATATTCCCCCCAACATAAGTGTGTCCTGAACTCTAACCCTAAGCCTAACCCTTACCATATGGGCCCATTCATTCTAATGAATCTCATAGGCTATAATGGAGAATGGAAAACCATCCAAAAATTTTTCCCATCAAGAGTATACCAGTCAGTGTGATATTAAAAATACATCTTACCGAACCCTAAACCCAACCCCAATATTCACCCAAACATAAGTGTGTCCTGAGCTCTAACCCTAACCCGTACCATATGGGCCCATTCATTCTAATGAATCTCATAGGCTATAATAGAGAATGGAAAACCATCCAAAAAATTTTCCCATCAAGAGTATACCATTCAGTGTGATATTAAAAATAGATCTTACCCAACCCTGAACCCAACCCCAATATTCACCCAAACATAAGTGTGTCCTGAACTCTAACCCTAACCTTAAGCCTTACCATATGGGCCCATTCATTCTAATGAATCTCATAGGCTATAATGGAGAATGGAAAAACATCCAAAAAATTTTCCCATCAAGAGTATACCATTCAGTGTGATATTAAAAATAGATCTTACCCAACACTAAACCCAACCCCAATATTCCCCCCAACATAAGTGTGTCCTGAACTCTAACCCTAACCCTAACCCTTACCATATGGGCCCATTCATTTTAATGAATCTCATAGGCTATAATGGAGAATGGAAAAACATTCAAAATTTTCCCCATCAAGAATGTACCATTCAGTGTGATATTAAAAATACATCTTAACCAACCCTAAACCCAACCCCAATATTCCCCCCAACATAAGTGTGTCCTGAACTCTAACCCTAAGCCTAACCCTTACCATATGGGCCCATTCATTCTAATGAATCTCATAGGCTATAATGGAGAATGGAAAACCATCCAAAATTTTTTCCCATCAAGAGTATACCAGTCAGTGTGATATTAAAAATACATCTTACCCAACCCTAAACCCAACCCCAATATTCACCCAAACATAAGTGTGTCCTGAGCTCTAACCCTAACCCTTACCATATGGGCCCATTCATTCTAATGAATCTCATAGGCTATAATGGAGAATGGAAAACCATCCAAAAAATTTTCCCATCAAGAGTATACCATTCAGTGTGATATTAAAAATAGATCTTACCCAACCCTAAACCCAACCCCAATATTCACCCAAACATAAGTGTATCCTGAACTCTAACCCTAACCCTTACCATATGGGCCCATTCATTTTAATGAATCTCATAGGCTATAATGGAGAATGGAAAAACATCCAAAAATTTTCCCCATCAAGAATGTACCTTTCAGTGAATATTAAAAATACATCTTAACCAACCCTAAACCCAACCCCAATATTCCCCCCAACATAAGTGTGTCCTGAACTCTAACCCTAACCCTAAGCCTTACCATATGGGCCCATTCATTCTAATGAATCTCATAGGCTATAATGGAGAATGGAAAAACATCCAAAAAATTTTCCCAAGAGTATACCATTCAGTGTGATATTAAAAATACATCTTACCCAACCCTAAACCCAACCCCAATATTCACCCAAACATAAGTGTGTCCTGAGCTCTAACCCTAACCCTTACCATATGGGCCCATTCATTGTAGTGAATCTCATAGGCTATAATGGAGAATGGAAAACCATCCAAAAAATTTTCCCATCAAGAGTATACCATTCAGTGTGATATTAAAAATACATCTTACCCAACCCTGAACCCAACCCCAATATTCACCCAAACATAAGTGTGTCCTGAACTCTAACCCTAACCCTAAGCCTTACCATATGGGCCCATTCATTCTAATGAATCCCATAGGCTTTAATGGAGAATGGAAAAACATCCAAAAAATTTTCCCAAGAGTATACCATTCAGTGTGATATTAAAAATACATCTTACCCAACCCTAAACCCAACCCCAATATTCACCCAAACATAAGTGTGTCCTGAGCTCTAACCCTAACCCTAACCCTTACCATATGGGCCCATTCATTCTAATGAATCTCATAGGCTATAATGGAGAATGGAAAACCATCCAAAAATTTTTCCCATCAAGAGTATACCATTCAGTGTCATATTAAAAATACATCTTACCCAACCCTAAACCCAACCCCAATATTCACCCAAACATAAGTGTGTCCTGAGCTCTAACCCTAACCCTAACCCTTACCATATGGGCCCATTCATTCTAATGAATCTCATAGGCTATAATGGAGAATGGAAAACCATCCAAAAATTTTTCACATCAAGAGTATACCATTCAGTGTGATATTAAAAATAGATCTTACCCAACCCTAAACCCAACCCCAATATTCCCCCGAACATAAGTGTGTCCTGAACTCTAACCCTAAGCCTAACCCTTACCATATGGGCCCATTCATTCTAATGAATCTCATAGGCTATAATGGAGAATGGAAAACCATCCAAAAAATTTTCCCATCAAGAGTATACCAGTCAGTGTGATATTAAAAATACATCTTACCCAACCCTAAACCCAACCCCAATATTCACCCAAACATAAGTGTGTCCTGAGCTCTAACCCTAACCCTTACCATATGGGCCCATTCATTCTAATGAATCTCATAGGCTATAATGGAGAATGGAAAACCATCCAAAAAATTTTCGCATCAAGAGTATACCATTCAGTGTGATATTAAAAATAGATCTTACCCAACCCTAAACCCAACCCCAATATTCACCCAAACATAAGTGTGTCCTGAACTCTAACCCTAACCCTAACCCTTACCATATGGGCCCATTCATTTTAATGAATCTCATAGGCTATAATGGAGAATGGAAAAACATCCAAAAATTTTCCCCATCAAGAATGTACCTTTCAGTGAATATTAAAAATACATCTTAACCAACCCTAAACCCAACCCCAATATTCCCCCCAACATAAGTGTGTCCTGAACTCTAACCCTAACCCTAAGCCTTACCATATGGGCCCATTCATTCTAATGAATCTCATAGGCTATAATGGAGAATGGAAAAACATCCAAAAAATTTTCCCATCAAGAGTATACCATTCAGTGTGATATTAAAAATAGATCTTACCCAACACTAAACCCAACCCCAATATTCCCCCAACATAAGTGTGTCCTGAACTCTAACCCTAACCCTAACCCTTACCATATGGGCCCATTCATTTTAATGAATCTCATAGGCTATAATGGAGAATGGAAAAACATTCAAAAATTTTCCCCATCAAGAATGTACCATTCAGTGTGATATTAAAAATACATCTTAACCAACCCTAAACCCAACCCCAATATTCCCCCCAACATAAGTGTGTCCTGAACTCTAACCCTAAGCCTAACCCTTACCATATGGGCCCATTCATTCTAATGAATCTCATAGGCTATAATGGAGAATGGAAAACCATCCAAAAATTTTTCCCATCAAGAGTATACCAGTCAGTGTGATATTAAAAATACATCTTACCCAACCCTAAACCCAACCCCAATATTCACCCAAACATAAGTGTGTCCTGAGCTCTAACCCTAACCCTTACCATATGGGCCCATTCATTCTAATGAATCTCATAGGCTATAATGGAGAATGGAAAACCATCCAAAAAATTTTCCCATCAAGAGGTATACCATTCAGTGTGATATTAAAAATAGATCTTACCCAACCCTAAACCCAACCCCAATATTCACCCAAACATAAGTGTGTTCTGAACTCTAACCCTAACCCTTACCATATGGGCCCATTCATTTTAATGAATCTCATAGGCTATAATGGAGAATGGAAAAACATCAAAAATTTTCCCCATCAAGAATGTACCTTTCAGTGAATATTAAAAATACATCTTAACCAACCCTAAACCCAACCCCAATATTCCCCCCAACATAAGTGTGTCCTGAACTCTAACCCTAACCCTAAGCCTTACCATATGGGCCCATTCATTCTAATGAATCTCATAGGCTATAATGGAGAATGGAAAAACATCCAAAAAATTTTCCCAAGAGTATACCATTCAGTGTGATATTAAAAATACATCTTACCCAACCCTAAACCCAACCCCAATATTCACCCAAACATAAGTGTGTCCTGAACTCTAACCCTAACCCTTACCATATGGGCCCATTCATTCTAATGAATCTCATAGGCTATAATGGAGAATGGAAAACCATCCAAAAAATTTTCCCATCAAGAGTATACCATTCAGTGTGATATTAAAAATACATCTTACCCAACCCTGAACCCAACCCCAATATTCACCCAAACATAAGTGTGTCCTGAACTCTAACCCTAACCCTAAGCCTTACCATATGGGCCCATTCATTCTAATGAATCCCATAGGCTTTAATGGAGAATGGAAAAACATCCAAAAAATTTTCCCAAGAGTATACCATTCAGTGTGATATTAAAAATACATCTTACCCAACCCTAAACCCAACCCCAATATTCACCCAAACATAAGTGTGTCCTGAGCTCTAACCCTAACCCTAACCCTTACCATATGGGCCCATTCATTCTAATGAATCTCATAGGCTATAATGGAGAATGGAAAACCATCCAAAAATTTTTCCCATCAAGAATACACCATTCAGTGTGATATTAAAAATACATCTTACCAACCCTAAACCCAACCCCAATATTCACCCAAACATAAGTGTGTCCTGAGCTCTAACCCTAACCCTAACCCTTACCATATGGGCCCATTCATTCTAATGAATCTCATAGGCTATAATGGAGAATGGAAAACCATCCAAAAATTTTTCACATCAAGAGTATACCATTCAGTGTGATATTAAAAATAGATCTTACCCAACCCTAAACCCACCCCAATATTCCCCCGAACATAAGTGTGTCCTGAACTCTAACCCTAAGCCTAACCCTTACCATATGGGCCCATGTCATTCTAATGAATCTCATAGGCTATAATGGAGAATGGAAAACCATCCAAAATTTTTTCCCATCAAGAGTATACCAGTCAGTGTGATATTAAAAATACATCTTACCCAACCCTAAACCCAACCCCAATATTCACCCAAACATAAGTGTGTCCTGAGCTCTAACCCTAACCCTTACCATATGGGCCCATTCATTCTAATGAATCTCATAGGCTATAATGGAGAATGGAAAACCATCCAAAAAATTTTCCCATCAAGAGTATACCATTCAGTGTGATATTAAAAATAGATCTTACCCAACCCTAAACCCAACCCCAATATTCACCCAAACATAAGTGTGTCCTGAACTCTAACCCTAACCCTAACCCTTACCATATGGGCCCATTCATTTTAATGAATCTCATAGGCTATAATGGAGAATGGAAAAACATCCAAAAATTTTCCCCATCAAGAATGTACCTTTCAGTGAATATTAAAAATACATCTTAACCAACCCTAAACCCAACCCCAATATTCCCCCCAACATAAGTGTGTCCTGAACTCTAACCCTAACCCTAAGCCTTACCATATGGGCCCATTCATTCTAATGAATCTCATAGGCTATAATGGAGAATGGAAAAACATCCAAAAATTTTTCCCATCAAGAGTATACCATTCAGTGTGATATTAAAAATAGATCTTACCCAACACTAAACCCAACCCCAATATTCCCCCCAACATAAGTGTGTCCTGAACTCTAACCCTAACCCTAACCCTTACCATATGGGCCCATTCATTTTAATGAATCTCATAGGCTATAATGGAGAATGGAAAAACATTCAAAAATTTTCCCCATCAAGAATGTACCATTCAGTGTGATATTAAAAATACATCTTAACCAACCCTAAACCCAACCCCAATATTCCCCCCAACATAAGTGTGTCCTGAACTCTAACCCTAAGCCTAACCCTTACCATATGGGCCCATTCATTCTAATGAATCTCATAGGCTATAATGGAGAATGGAAAACCATCCAAAAATTTTTCCCATCAAGAGTATACCAGTCAGTGTGATATTAAAAATACATCTTACCCAACCCTAAACCCAACCCCAATATTCACCCAAACATAAGTGTGTCCTGAGCTCTAACCCTAACCCTTACCATATGGGCCCATTCATTCTAATGAATCTCATAGGCTATAATGGAGAATGGAAAACCATCCAAAAAATTTTCCCATCAAGAGTATACCATTCAGTGTGATATTAAAAATAGATCTTACCCAACCCTAAACCCAACCCCAATATTCACCCAAACATAAGTGTGTCCTGAACTCTAACCCTAACCCTTACCATATGGGCCCATTCATTTTAATGAATCTCATAGGCTATAATGGAGAATGGAAAAACATCCAAAAATTTTCCCCATCAAGAATGTACCTTTCAGTGAATATTAAAAATACATCTTAACCAACCCTAAACCCAACCCCAATATTCCCCCCAACATAAGTGTGTCCTGAACTCTAACCCTAACCCTAAGCCTTACCATATGGGCCCATTCATTCTAATGAATCTCATAGGCTATAATGGAGAATGGAAAAACATCCAAAAAATTTTCCCAAGAGTATACCATTCAGTGTGATATTAAAAATACATCTTACCCAACCCTAAACCCAACCCCAATATTCACCCAAACATAAGTGTGTCCTGAACTCTAACCCTAACCCTTACCATATGGGCCCATTCATTCTAATGAATCTCATAGGCTATAATGGAGAATGGAAAACCATCCAAAAAATTTTCCCATCAAGAGTATACCATTCAGTGTGATATTAAAAATACATCTTACCCAACCCTGAACCCAACCCCAATATTCACCCAAACATAAGTGTGTCCTGAACTCTAACCCTAACCCTAAGCCTTACCATATGGGCCCATTCATTCTAATGAATCCCATAGGCTTTAATGGAGAATGGAAAAACATCCAAAAAATTTTCCCAAGAGTATACCATTCAGTGTGATATTAAAAATACATCTTACCCAACCCTAAACCCAACCCCAATATTCACCCAAACATAAGTGTGTCCTGAGCTCTAACCCTAACCCTAACCCTTACCATATGGGCCCATTCATTCTAATGAATCTCATAGGCTATAATGGAGAATGGAAAACCATCCAAAAATTTTTCCCATCAAGAATACACCATTCAGTGTGATATTAAAAATACATCTTACCCAACCCTAAACCCAACCCCAATATTCACCCAAACATAAGTGTGTCCTGAGCTCTAACCCTAACCCTAACCCTTACCATATGGGCCCATTCATTCTAATGAATCTCATAGGCTATAATGGAGAATGGAAAACCATCCAAAAATTTTTCACATCAAGAGTATACCATTCAGTGTGATATTAAAAATAGATCTTACCCAACCCTAAACCCAACCCCAATATTCCCCCGAACATAAGTGTGTCCTGAACTCTAACCCTAAGCCTAACCCTTACCATATGGGCCCATTCATTCTAATGAATCTCATAGGCTATAATGGAGAATGGAAAACCATCCAAAAATTTTTCCCATCAAGAATATACCATTCAGTGTGATATTAAAAATACATCTTACCCAACCCTAAACCCAACCCCAATATTCACCCAAACATAAGTGTGTCCTAAGCTCTAACCCTAACCCTAACCCTTACCATATGGGCCCATTCATTCTAATGAATCTCAAAGGCTATAATGGAGAATGGAAAACCATCCAGAAAATTTTCCCACAAAGAGTATACCATTCAGTGTGATATTAAAAATTCATTTTAACCAACCCTAAACCCAACCCCAATATTCCCCCCAACATAAGTGTGTCCTGAACTCTAACCCTAACCCTAACCCTTACCATATGGGCCCATTCATTCTAATGAATCTCATAGGCTATAATGGAGAATGGATAACCATCCAAAAATTTTTCCCATCAAGAGTATACCATTCAGTGTGATATTAAAAATACATCTTAACCAACCCTAAACCCAACCCCAATATTCACCCAAACATAAGTGTGTCCTGAGCTCTAACCCTAACCCTAACCCTTACCATTTGGGCCCATTCATTCTAATGAATCTCATAGGCTATAATGGAGAATGGAAAACCATCCAAAAAATTTTCCCATCAAGAGTATACCATTCAGTGGGATATTAAAAATAGATCTTACCCAACCCTAAACCGAACCCCAATATTCACCCAAACATAAGTGTGTCCTGAACTCTAACCCTAACCCTAACCCTTACCATATGGGCCCATTCATTTTAATGAATCTCATAGGCTATAATGGAGAATGTTAAAACATCCAAAAATTTTCCCCATCAAGAATGTATCTTTCAGTGTGATATTAAAAATACATTTTAACCAACCCTAAACCCAACCCCAATATTCCCCCCAACATAAGTGTGTCCTGAACTCTAACCCTAACCCTAACCCTTACCATATGGGCCCCTTTCATTCTAATGAATCTCATAGGCTATAATGGAGAATGGAAAACCATCCAAAAATTTTCCCATCAAGAGTATACCATTCAGTGTGATATTAAAAATAGATCTTACCCAACCCTAAACCCAACCCCAATATTCACCCAAACATAAGTGTGTCCTGAACTCTAACCCTAACCCTTACCATATGGGCCCATTCATTTTAATGAATCTCATGGGCTATAATGGAGAATGGAAAAACATCCAAAATTTTTCCCCATCAAGAATGTACCTTTCAGTGTGATATTAAAAATACATCTTAACCAACCCTAAACCCAACCCCAATATTCCCCCCAACATAAGTGTGTCCTGAACTCTAACCCTAACCCTAACCCTTACCATATGGGCCCATTCATTCTAATGAATCTCATAGGCTATAATGGAGAATGGAAAACCATCCAAAAAATTTTCCCATCAAGAGTATACCATTCAGTGTGATATTAAAAATAGATCTTACCCAACCCTAAACCCAACCCCAATATTCACCCAAACATAAGTGTGTCCTGAACTCTAACCCTAACCCTAACCCTTACCATATGGGCCCATTCATTTTAATGAATCTCATAACCTATAATGGAGAATGGAAAAACATCCAAAAATTTTCCCCATCAAGAATGTACCATTCAGTGTGATATTAAAAATACATCTTAACCAACCCTAAACCCAACCCCAATATTCCCCCCAACATAAGTGTGTCCTGAACTCTAACCCTAACCCTAACCCTTACCATATGGGCCCATTCATTCTAATGAATCTCATAGGCTATAATGGAGAATGGAAAACCATCCAAATATTTTTCCCATCAAGAGTATACCATTCAGTGTGATATTAAAAATACATCTTACCCAACCCTAAAAACAAACCCAATATTCACCCAAGCATAAGTGTGTCCTGAGCTCTAACCCTAACCCTTACCATATGGGCCCATTCATTCTAATGAATCTCATAGGCTATAATGGAGAATGGAAAACCATCCAAAAATTTTTCCCATCAAGAGTATACCATTCAGTGTGATATTAAAAATAGATCTTACCCAACCCTGAACCCAACCCCAATATTCACCCAAACATAAGTGTGTCCTGAGCTCTAACCCTAACCCTAACCCTTACCATATGGGCCCATTCATTCTAATGAATCTCATAGGCTATAATGGAGAATGGAAAACCATCCAAAAAATTTTCCCATCAAGAGTATACCATTCAGTGTGATATTAAAAATAGATCTTACCCAACCCTGAACCCAACCCCAATATTCACCCAAACATAAGTGTGTCCTAAGCTCTAACCCTAACCCTAACCCTTACCATATGGGCCCATTCATTCTAATGAATCTCAAAGGCTATAATGGAGAATGGAAAACCATCCAGAAAATTTTCCCACAAAGAGTATACCATTCAGTGTGATATTAAAAATTCATTTTAACCAACCCTAAACCCAACCCCAATATTCCCCCCAACATAAGTGTGTCCTGAACTCTAACCCTAACCCTAACCCTTACCATATGGGCCCATTCATTCTAATGAATCTCATAGGCTATAATGGAGAATGGATAACCATCCAAAAATTTTTCCCATCAAGAGTATACCATTCAGTGTGATATTAAAAATACATCTTAACCAACCCTAAACCCAACCCCAATATTCACCCAAACATAAGTGTGTCCTGAGCTCTAACCCTAACCCTAACCCTTACCATTTGGGCCCATTCATTCTAATGAATCTCATAGGCTATAATGGAGAATGGAAAACCATCCAAAAAATTTTCCCATCAAGAGTATACCATTCAGTGGGATATTAAAAATAGATCTTACCCAACCCTAAACCGAACCCCAATATTCACCCAAACATAAGTGTGTCCTGAACTCTAACCCTAACCCTAACCCTTACCATATGGGCCCATTCATTTTAATGAATCTCATAGGCTATAATGGAGAATGTTAAAACATCCAAAAATTTTCCCCATCAAGAATGTATCTTTCAGTGTGATATTAAAAATACATTTTAACCAACCCTAAACCCAACCCCAATATTCCCCCCAACATAAGTGTGTCCTGAACTCTAACCCTAACCCTAACCCTTACCATATGGGCCCCTTTCATTCTAATGAATCTCATAGGCTATAATGGAGAATGGAAAACCATCCAAAAATTTTCCCATCAAGAGTATACCATTCAGTGTGATATTAAAAATAGATCTTACCCAACCCTAAACCCAACCCCAATATTCACCCAAACATAAGTGTGTCCTGAACTCTAACCCTAACCCTTACCATATGGGCCCATTCATTTTAATGAATCTCATGGGCTATAATGGAGAATGGAAAAAACATCCAAAATTTTTCCCCATCAAGAATGTACCTTTCAGTGTGATATTAAAAATACATCTTAACCAACCCTAAACCCAACCCCAATATTCCCCCCAACATAAGTGTGTCCTGAACTCTAACCCTAACCCTAACCCTTACCATATGGGCCCATTCATTCTAATGAATCTCATAGGCTATAATGGAGAATGGAAAACCATCCAAAAAATTTTCCCATCAAGAGTATACCATTCAGTGTGATATTAAAAATAGATCTTACCCAACCCTAAACCCAACCCCAATATTCACCCAAACATAAGTGTGTCCTGAACTCTAACCCTAACCCTAACCCTTACCATATGGGCCCATTCATTTTAATGAATCTCATAACCTATAATGGAGAATGGAAAAACATCCAAAAATTTTCCCCATCAAGAATGTACCATTCAGTGTGATATTAAAAATACATCTTAACCAACCCTAAACCCAACCCCAATATTCCCCCCAACATAAGTGTGTCCTGAACTCTAACCCTAACCCTAACCCTTACCATATGGGCCCATTCATTCTAATGAATCTCATAGGCTATAATGGAGAATGGAAAACCATCCAAATATTTTTCCCATCAAGAGTATACCATTCAGTGTGATATTAAAAATACATCTTACCCAACCCTAAAAACAAACCCAATATTCACCCAAGCATAAGTGTGTCCTGAGCTCTAACCCTAACCCTTACCATATGGGCCCATTCATTCTAATGAATCTCATAGGCTATAATGGAGAATGGAAAACCATCCAAAAATTTTTCCCATCAAGAGTATACCATTCAGTGTGATATTAAAAATAGATCTTACCCAACCCTGAACCCAACCCCAATATTCACCCAAACATAAGTGTGTCCTGAGCTCTAACCCTAACCCTAACCCTTACCATATGGGCCCATTCATTCTAATGAATCTCATAGGCTATAATGGAGAATGGAAAACCATCCAAAAAATTTTCCCATCAAGAGTATACCATTCAGTGTGATATTAAAAATAGATCTTACCCAACCCTGAACCCAACCCCAATATTCACCCAAACATAAGTGTGTCCTGAGCTCTAACCCTAACCCTAACCCTTACCATACGGGCCCATTCATTCTAATGAATCTCATAGGCTATAATGGAGAATGGAAAACCATCCAAAAAATTTTCCCATCAAGAGTATACCATTCAGTGTGATATTAAAAATAGATCTTACCCAACCCTAAACCCAACCCCAATATTCACCCAAACATAAGTGTGTCCTGAGCTCTAACCCTAACCCTAACCCTTACCATATGGGCCCATTCATTCTAATGAATCTCATAGGCTATAATGGAGAATGGAAAACCATCCAAAAAATTTTCCCATCAAGAGTATACCATTCAGTGTGATATTAAAAATAGATCTTACCCAACCCTAAACCGAACCACAATATTCACCCAAACATAAGTGTGTCCTGAACTCTAACCCTAACCCTTACCATATGGGCCCATTCATTTTAATGAATCTCATAGGCTATAATGGAGAATGGAAAAACATCCAAAATTTTTCCCCATCAAGAATGTACCTTTCAGTGTGATATTAAAAATACATCTTAACCAACCCTAAACCCAAACCCAATATTTCCCCCAACATAAGTGTGTCCTGAACTCTAACCCTAACCCTAACCCTTACCATATGGGCCCATTCATTCTAATGAATCTCATAGGCTATAATGGAGAATGGAAAACCATCCAAAAAATTTTCCCATCAAGAGTATACCATTCAGTGTGATATTAAAAATAGATCTTACCCAACCCTAAACCCAACCCCAATATTCACCCAAACATAAGTGTGTCCTGAGCTTTAACCCTAACCCTAACCCTTACCATATGGGCCCATTCATTCTAATGAATCTCATAGGCTATAATGGAGAATGGAAAAACATCCAAAAATTTTTCCCAAGAGTATACCATTCAGTGTGATATTAAAAATACATCTTACCCAACCCTAAACCCAACCCCAATATTCCCCCCAACATAAGTGTGTCCTGAACTCTAACCCTAACCCTAACCCTTACCATATGGGCCCATTCATTTTAATGAATCTCATAGGCTATAATGGAGAATGGAAAAACATCCAAAAATTTTCCCCATCAAGAATGTACCATTCAGTGTGATATTAAAAATACATCTTAACCAACCCTAAACCCAACCCCAATATTCCCCCCAACATAAGTGTGTCCTGAACTTTTACCCTAAGCCTAACCCTTACCATATGGGCCCATTCATTCTAATGAATCTCATAGGCTATAATGGAGAATGGGAAACCATCCAAAAATTTTTCCCATCAAGAGTATAACAGTCAGTGTGATATTAAAAATACATCTTACCCAACCCTAAACCCAACCCCAATATTCACCCAAACATAAGTGTGTCCTGAGCTCTAACCCTAACCCTTACCATATGGGCCCATTCATTCTAATGAATCTCATAGGCTATAATGGAGAATGGAAAACCATCCAAAAAATTTTCCCATCAAGAGTATACCATTCAGTGTGATATTAAAAATAGATCTTACCCAACCCTAAACCCAGCCCCAATATTCACCCAAACATAAGTGTGTCCTGAACTCTAACCCTAACCCTAACCCTTACCATATGGGCCCATTCATTTTAATGAATCTCATAGGCTATAATGGAGAATGGAAAAACATCCCAAAATTTTCCCCATCAAGAATGTACCATTCAGTGTGATATTAAAAATACATCTTAACCAACCCTAAACCCAACCCCAATATTCACCCAAACATAAGTGTGTCCTCAGCTCTAACCCTAACCCTAACCCTTACCATATGGGCCCATTCATTCTAATGAATCTCATAGGCTATAATGGAGAATGGAAAAACATCCAAAAAAATTTCCCAAGAGTATACCATTCAGTGTGATATTAAAAATACATCTTACCCAACCCTAAACCCAACCCCAATATTCCCCCCAACATAAGTGTGTCCTGAACTCTAACCCTAACCCTAACCCTTACCATATGGGCCCATTCATTTTAATGAATCTCATAGGCTATAATTGAGAATGGAAAACCATTCAAAAAATTTTCCCATCAAGAGTATACCATTCAGTGTGATATTAAAAATAGATCTTACCCAACACTAAACCCAACCCCAATATTCCCCCCAACATAAGTGTGTCCTGAACTCTAACCCTAACCCTAACCCTTACCATATGGGCCCATTCATTTTCATGAATCTCATAGGCTATAATGGAGAATGGAAAAACATCCAAAAATTTTCCCCATCAAGAATGTACCATTCAGTGTGATATTAAAAATACATCTTAACCAACCCTAAACCCAACCCCAATATTCCCCCCAACATAAGTGTGTCCTGAACTCTAACCCTAAGCCTAACCCTTACCATATGGGCCCATTCATTCTAATGAATCTCATAGGCTATAATGGAGAATGGAAAACCATCCAAAAATTTTTCCCATCAAGAGTATACCAGTCAGTGTGATATTAAAAATACATCTTACCCAACCCTAAACCCAACCCCAATATTCACCCAAACATAAGTGTGTCCTGAGCTCTAACCCTAACCCTTACCATATGGGCCCATTCATTCTAATGAATCTCATAGGCTATAATGGAGAATGGAAAACCATCCAAAAATTTTTCCCATCAAGAGTATACCATTCAGTGTGATATTAAAAATAGATCTTACCCAACCCTAAACCCAACCCCAATATTCACCCAAACATAAGTGTGTCCTGAACTCTAACCCTAACCCTTACCATATGGGCCCATTCATTTTAATGAATCTCATGGGCTATAATGGAGAATGGAAAAACATCCAAAAATTTTCCCCATCAAGAATGTACCATTCAGTGTGATATTAAAAATACATCTTAACCAACCCTAAACCCAACCCCAATATTCCCCCCAACATAAGTGTGTCCTGAGCTCTAACCCTAACCCTTACCATATGGGCCCATTCATTCTAATGAATCTCATAGGCTATAATGGAGAATGGAAAACCATCCAAAAAATTTTCCCATCAAGAGTATACCATTCAGTGTGATATTAAAAATAGATCTTACCCAACCCTGAACCCAACCCCAATATTCACCCAAACATAAGTGCGTCCTGAACTCTAACCCTAACCCTAAGCCTTACCATATGGGCCCATTCATTCTAATGAATCTCATAGGCTATAATGGAGAATGGAAAAACATCCAAAAAATTTTCCCATCAAGAGTATACCATTCAGTGTGATATTAAAAATAGATCTTACCCAACACTAAACCCAACCCCAATATTCCCCCCAACATAAGTGTGTCCTGAACTCTAACCCTAACCCTAACCCTTACCATATGGGCCCATTCATTTTAATGAATCTCATAGGCTATAATGGAGAATGGAAAAACATTCAAAAATTTTCCCCATCAAGAATGTACCATTCAGTGTGATATTAAAAATACATCTTAACCAACCCTAAACCCAACCCCAATATTCCCCCCAACATAAGTGTGTCCTGAACTCTAACCCTAACCCTAAGCCTTACCATATGGGCCCATTCATTCTAATGAATCTCATAGGCTATAATGGAGAATGGAAAACCATCCAAATTTTTTTCCCATCAAGAGTATACCATTCAGTGTGATATTAAAAATAGATCTTACCCAACCCTGAACCCAACCCCAATATTCACCCAAACATAAGTGTGTCCTGAACTCTAACCCTAACCCTAAGCCTTACCATATGGGCCCATTCATTCTAATGAATCCCATAGGCTTTAATGGAGAATGGAAAAATATCCAAAAAATTTTCCCAAGAGTATACCATTCAGTGTGATATTAAAAATACATCTTACCCAACCCTAAACCCAACCCCAATATTCACCCAAACATAAGTGTGTCCTGAGCTCTAACCCTAACCCTAACCCTTACCATATGGGCCCATTCATTCTAATGAATCTCATAGGCTATAATGGAGAATGGAAAACCATCCAAAAATTTTCCCATCAAGAGTATACCATTCAGTGTGATATTAAAAATAGATCTTACCCAACCCTAAAAGCAACCCCAATATTCACCCAAACATAAGTGTGTCCTGAGCTCTAACCCTAACCCTAACCCTTACCATATGGGCCCATTCATTTTAATGAATCTCATAGGCTATAATGGAGAATGGAAAAACATTCAAAATTTTTCCCCATCAAGAATGTACCTTTCAGTGTGATATTAAAAATACATCTTAACCAACCCTAAACCCAACCCCAATATTCCCCCCAACATAAGTGTGTCCTGAGCTCTAACCCTAACCCTAACCCTTACCATATGGGCCCATTCATTTTAATGAATCTCATAGGCTATAATGGAGAATGGAAAACCATCCAAAATTTTTCCCCATCAAGAGTACACCATTCAGTGTGATATTAAAAATAGATCTTACCCAACCCTGAACCCAACCCCAATATTCACCCAAACATAAGTGTGTCCTGAACTCTAACCCTAACCCTTACCATATGGGCCCATTCATTCTAATGAATCTCATAGGCTATAATGTAGAATGGAAAACCATCCAAAAAATTTTCCCATCAAGAGTATACCATTCAGTGTGATATTAAAAATAGATCTTACCCAACCCTGAACCCAACCCCAATATTCACCCAAACATAAGTGTGTCCTGAACTCTAACCCTAACCCTTACCATATGGGCCCATTCATTCTAATGAATCCCATAGGATATAATGGAGAATGGAAAAACATCCAAAAAATTTTCCCATCAAGAGTATACCATTCAGTGTGATATTAAAAATACATCTTACCCAACCCTAAACCCAACCCCAATATTCACGCAAACATAAGTGTGTCCTGAGCTCTAACCCTAACCCTAACCCTTACCATATGGGCCCATTCATTCTAATGAATCTCATAGGCTATAATGGAGAATGGAAAACCATCCAAAAATTTTTCCCATCAAGAGTATACCATTCAGTGTGATATTAAAAATAGATCTTACCCAACCCTAAACCCAACCCCAATATTCCCCCCAACATAAGTGTGTCCTGAACTCTAACCCTAACCCTAACCCTTACCATATGGGCCCATTCATTCTAATGAATCTCATAGGCTATAATGGAGAATGGAAAACAATCCAAAAATTTTTCCCATCAAGAGTATACCAGTCAGTGTGATATTAAAAATACATCTTACCCAACCCTAAACCCAACCCCAATATTCACCCAAACATAAGTGTGTCCTGAGCTCTAACCCTAACCCTTACCATATGGGCCCATTCATTCTAATGAATCTCATAGGCTATAATGGAGAATGGAAAACCATCCAAAAATTTTTCCCATCAAGAGTATACCATTCAGTGTGATATTAAAAATAGATCTTACCCAACCCTAAACCCAACCCCAATATTCACCCAAACATAAGTGTGTCCTGAACTCTAACCCTAACCCTTACCATATGGGCCCATTCATTTTAATGAATCTCATAGGCTATAATGGAGAATGGAAAAACATCCAAAAATTTTCAACATCAAGAATGTACCTTTCAGTGAATATTAAAAATACATCTTAACCAACCCTAAACCCAACCCCAATATTCCCCCCAACATAAGTGTGTCCTGAACTCTAACCCTAACCCTAAGCCTTACCATATGGGCCCATTCATTCTAATGAATCTCATAGGCTATAATGGAGAATGGAAAAACATCCAAAAAATTTTCCCAAGAGTATACCATTCAGTGTGATATTAAAAATACATCTTACCCAACCCTAAACCCAACCCCAATATTCACCCAAACATAAGTGTGTCCTGAGCTCTAACCCTAACCCTTACCATATGGGCCCATTCATTGTAATGAATCTCATAGGCTATAATGGAGAATGGAAAACCATCCAAAAAATTTTCCCATCAAGAGTATACCATTCAGTGTGATATTAAAAATACATCTTACCCAACCCTGAACCCAACCCCAATATTCACCCAAACATAAGTGTGTCCTGAACTCTAACCCTAACCCTAAGCCTTACCATATGGGCCCATTCATTCTAATGAATCCCATAGGCTTTAATGGAGAATGGAAAAACATCCAAAAAATTTTCCCAAGAGTATACCATTCAGTGTGATATTAAAAATACATCTTACCCAACCCTAAACCCAACCCCAATATTCACCCAAACATAAGTGTGTCCTGAGCTCTAACCCTAACCCTAACCCTTACCATATGGGCCCATTCATTCTAATGAATCTCATAGGCTATAATGGAGAATGGAAAACCATCCAAAAAATTTTCACATCAAGAGTATACCATTCAGTGTGATATTAAAAATAGATCTTACCCAACCATAAACCCAACCCCAATATTCCCCCGAACATAAGTGTGTCCTGAACTCTAACCCTAAGCCTAACCCTTACCATATGGGCCCATTCATTCTAATGAATCTCATAGGCTATAATGGAGAATGGAAAACCATCCAAAAATTTTTCCCATCAAGAGTATACCAGTCAGTGTGATATTAAAAATACATCTTACCCAACCCTAAACCCAACCCCAATATTCACCCAAACATAAGTGTGTCCTGAGCTCTAACCCTAACCCTTACCATATGGGCCCATTCATTCTAATGAATCTCATAGGCTATAATGGAGAATGGAAAACCATCCAAAAAATTTTCCCATCAAGAGTATACCATTCAGTGTGATATTAAAAATAGATCTTACCCAACCCTAAACCCAACCCCAATATTCACCCAAACATAAGTGTGTCCTGAACTCTAACCCTAACCCTAACCCTTACCATATGGGCCCATTCATTTTAATGAATCTCATAGGCTATAATGGAGAATGGAAAAACATCCAAAAATTTTCCCCATCAAGAATGTACCTTTCAGTGAATATTAAAAATACATCTTAACCAACCCTAAACCCAACCCCAATATTCCCCCCAACATAAGTGTGTCCTGAACTCTAACCCTAACCCTAAGCCTTACCATATGGGCCCATTCATTCTAATGAATCTCATAGGCTATAATGGAGAATGGAAAAACATCCAAAAAATTTTCCCATCAAGAGTATACCATTCAGTGTGATATTAAAAATAGATCTTACCCAACACTAAACCCAACCCCAATATTCCCCCCAACATAAGTGTGTCCTGAACTCTAACCCTAACCCTAACCCTTACCATATGGGCCCATTCATTTTAATGAATCTCATAGGCTATAATGGAGAATGGAAAAACATTCAAAAATTTTCCCCATCAAGAATGTTCCATTCAGTGTGATATTAAAAATACATCTTAACCAACCCTAAACCCAACCCCAATATTCCCCCCAACATAAGTGTGTCCTGAACTCTAACCCTAAGCCTAACCCTTACCATATGGGCCCATTCATTCTAATGAATCTCATAGGCTATAATGGAGAATGGAAAACCATCCAAAATTTTTTCCCATCAAGAGTATACCAGTCAGTGTGATATTAAAAATACATCTTACCCAACCCTAAACCCAACCCCAATATTCACCCAAACATAAGTGTGTCCTGAGCTCTAACCCTAACCCTTACCATATGGGCCCATTCATTCTAATGAATCTCATAGGCTATAATGGAGAATGGAAAACCATCCAAAAAATTTTCCCATCAAGAGTATACCATTCAGTGTGATATTAAAAATAGATCTTACCCAACCCTAAACCCAACCCCAATATTCACCCAAACATAAGTGTGTCCTGAACTCTAACCCTAACCCTTACCATATGGGCCCATTCATTTTAATGAATCTCATAGGCTATAATGGAGAATGGAAAAACATCCCAAAATTTTCCCCATCAAGAATGTACCATTCAGTGTGATATTAAAAATACATCTTAACCAACCCTAAACCCAACCCCAATATTCACCCAAACATAAGTGTGTCCTCAGCTCTAACCCTAACCCTAACCCTTACCATATGGGCCCATTCATTCTAATGAATCTCATAGGCTATAATGGAGAATGGAAAAACATCCAAAAAATTTTCCCAAGAGTATACCATTCAGTGTGATATTAAAAATACATCTTACCCAACCCTAAACCCAACCCCAATATTCCCCCCAACATAAGTGTGTCCTGAACTCTAACCCTAACCCTAACCCTTACCATATGGGCCCATTCATTTTAATGAATCTCATAGGCTATAATTGAGAATGGAAAACCATTCAAAAAATTTTCCCATCAACAGTATACCATTCAGTGTGATATTAAAAATAGATCTTACCCAACACTAAACCCAACCCCAATATTCCCCCCAACATAAGTGTGTCCTGAACTCTAACCCTAACCCTAACCCTTACCATATGGGCCCATTCATTTTCATGAATCTCATAGGCTATAATAGAGAATGGAAAAACATCCAAAAATTTTCCCCATCAAGAATGTACCATTCAGTGTGATATTAAAAATACATCTTACCCAACCCTAAACCCAACCCCAATATTCCCCCCAACATAAGTGTGTCCTGAACTCTAACCCTAACCCTAACCCTTACCATATGGGCCCATTCATTTTAATGAATCTCATAGGCTATAATGGAGAATGGAAAAACAGCCAAAAATTTTCCCCATCAAGAATGTACCATTCAGTGTGATATTAAAAATACATCTTAACCAACCCTAAAAACAAACCCAATATTCACCCAAGCATAAGTGTGTCCTGAGCTCTAACCCTAACCCTTACCATATGGGCCCATTCATTTTAATGAATCTCATAGGCTATAATGGAGAATGGAAAAACATCCAAAATTTTTCCCCATCAAGAATGTACCTTTCAGTGTGATATTAAAAATAGATCTTACCCAACCCTGAACCCAACCCCAATATTCACCCAAACATAAGTGTGTCCTGAGCTCTAACCCTAACCCTAACCCTTACCATATGGGCCCATTCATTCTAATGAATCTCATAGGCTATAATGGAGAATGGAAAACCATCCAAAAAATTTTCCCATCAAGAGTATACCATTCAGTGTGATATTAAGAATAGATCTTACCCAACCCTGAACCCAACCCCAATATTCACCCAAACATAAGTGTGTCCTGAGCTCTAACCCTAACCCTAACCCTTACCATATGGGCCCATTCATTCTAATGAATCTCATAGGCTATAATGGAGAATGGAATACCATCCAAAAATTTTTCCCATCAAGAGTATACCATTCAGTGTGATATTAAAAATAGATCTTACCCAACCCTAAACCCAACCCCAATATTCACCCAAACATAAGTGTGTCCTGAGCTCTAACCCTAACCCTAACCCTTACCATATGGGCCCATTCATTCTAATGAATCTCATAGGCTATAATGGAGAATGGAAAACCATCCAAAAAATTTTCCCATCAAGAGTATACCATTCAGTGTGATATTAAAAATAGATCTTACCCAACCCTAAACCGAACCACAATATTCACCCAAACATAAGTGTGTCCTGAACTCTAACCCTAACCCTTACCATATGGGCCCATTCATTTTAATGAATCTCATAGGCTATAATGGAGAATGGAAAAACATCCAAAATTTTTCCCCATCAAGAATGTACCTTTCAGTGTGATATTAAAAATACATCTTAACCAACCCTAAACCCAACCCCAATATTTCCCCCAACATAAGTGTGTCCTGAACTCTAACCCTAACCCTAACCCTTACCATATGGGCCCATTCATTCTAATGAATCTCATAGGCTATAATGGAGAATGGAAAACCATCCAAAAATTTTTCCCATCAAGAGTATACCATTCAGTGTGATATTAAAAATAGATCTTACCCAACCCTAAACCCAACCCCAATATTCACCCAAACATAAGTGTGTCCTGAGCTTTAACCCTAACCCTAACCCTTACCATATGGGCCCATTCATTCTAATGAATCTCATAGGCTATAACGGAGAATGGAAAAACATCCAAAAATTTTTCCCAAGAGTATACCATTCAGTGTGATATTAAAAATACATCTTACCCAACCCTAAACCCAACCCCAATATTCCCCCCAACATAAGTGTGTCCTGAACTCTAACCCTAACCCTAACCCTTACCATATGGGCCCATTCATTTTAATGAATCTCATAGGCTATAATGGAGAATGGAAAAACATCCAAAAATTTTCCCCATCAAGAATGTACCATTCAGTGTGATATTAAAAATACATCTTAACCAACCCTAAACCCAACCCCAATATTCCCCCCAACATAAGTGTGTCCTGAACTCTAACCCTAAGCCTAACCCTTACCATATGGGCCCATTCATTCTAATGAATCTCATAGGCTATAATGGAGAATGGAAAACCATCCAAAAACTTTTCCCATCAAGAGTATACCATTCAGTGTGATATTAAAAATAGATCTTACCCAACCCTAAAC
Source organism: Heteronotia binoei (assembly GCF_032191835.1). Lineage (NCBI taxonomy): Eukaryota > Metazoa > Chordata > Lepidosauria > Squamata > Gekkonidae > Heteronotia > Heteronotia binoei. Next base: position 326,330 of record NW_026800169.1, read on the forward strand.
CCAACCCCAATATTCACCCAAACATAAGTGTGTCCTGAACTCTAACCCTAACCCTTACCATATGGGCCCATTCATTCTAATGAATCTCATAGGCTATAATGGAGAATGGAAAACCATCCAAAAATTTTTCCCATCAAGAGTATACCAGTCAGTGTGATATTAAAAATACATCTTACCCAACCCTAAACCCAACCCCAATATTCACCCAAACATAAGTGTGTCCTGAGCTCTAACCCTAACCCTTACCATATGGGCCCATTCATTCTAATGAATCTCATAGGCTATAATGGAGAATGGAAAACCATCCAAAAAATTTTCCCATCAAGAGTATACCATTCAGTGTGATATTAAAAATACATCTTAACCAACCCTAAACCCAACCCCAATATTCCCCCCAACATAAGTGTGTCCTGAGCTCTAACCCTAACCCTAACCCTTACCATATGGGCCCATTCATTCTAATGAATCTCATAGGCTATAATGGAGAATGGAAAACTATCCAAAAAATTTTCCCATCAAGAGTATACCATTCAGTGTGATATTAAAAATAGATCTTACCCAACCCTAAACCCAACCCCAATATTCACCCAAACATAAGTGTGTCCTGAACTCTAACCCTAACCCTAACCCTTACCATATGGGCCCATTCATTTTAATGAATCTCATAGGCTACAATGGAGAATGGAAAAACATCCAAAATTTTTCCCCATCAAGAATGTACCTTTCAGTGTGATATTAAAAATACATCTTAACCAACCCTAAACCCAACCCCAATATTCCCCCCAACATAAGTGTGTCCTGAACTCTAACCCTAACCCTAACCCTTACCATATGGGCCCATTCATTCTAATGAATCTCATAGGCTATAATGGAGAATGGAAAACCATCCAAAAAATTTTCCCATCAAGAGTATACCATTCAGTGTGATATTAAAAATAGATCTTACCCAACCCTAAACCCAACCCCAATATTCCCCCCAACATAAGTGTGTCCTGAACTCTAACCCTAACCCTAACCCTTACCATATGGGCCCATTCATTTTAATGAATCTCATAGGCTATAATGGAGAATGGAAAAACATGCAAAAATTTTCCCCATCAAGAATGTACCATTCAGTGTGATATTAAAAATACATCTTAACCAACCCTAAACCCAACCCCAATATTCCCCCCAACATAAGTGTGTCCTGAACTCTAACCCTAAGCCTAACCCTTACCATATGGGCCCATTCATTCTAATGAATCTCATAGGCTATAATGGAGAATGGAAAACCATCCAAAAACTTTTCCCATCAAGAGTATACCATTCAGTGTGATATTAAAAATAGATCTTACCCAACCCTAAACCCAACCCCAATATTCACCCAAACATAAGTGTGTCCTGAACTCTAACCCTAACCCTTACCATATGGGCCCATTCATTTTAATGAATCTCATAGGCTATAATGGAGAATGGAAAAACATCCAAAAATTTTCCCCATCAAGAATGTACCTTTCAGTGAATATTAAAAATACATCTTAACCAACCCTAAACCCAACCCCAATATTCCCCCCAACATAAGTGTGTCCTGAACTCTAACCCTAACCCTAACTCTTACCATATGGGCCCATTCATTCTAATGAATCTCATAGGCTATAATGGAGAATGGAAAACCATTCAAAAACTTTTCCCATCAAGAGTATACCATTCAGTGTGATATTAAAAATACATCTTACCCAACCCTAAAAACAAACCCAATATTCACCCAAACATAAGTGTGTCCTGAGCTCTAACCCTAACCCTAACCCTTACCATATGGGCCCATTCATTCTAATAAATCTCATAGGCTATAATGGAGAATGGAAAACCATCCAAAAAATTTTCCCATCAAGAGTATACCACTCAGTGTGATATTAAAAGTAGATCTTACCCAACCCTGAACCCAACCCCAATATTCACCCAAACATAAGTGTGTCCTGAGCTCTAACCCTAACCCTAACCCTTACCATATGGGCCCATTCATTCTAATGAATCTCATAGGCTATAATGGAGAATGGAAAACCATCCAAAAACTTTCCCCATCAAGAGTATACCATTCAGTGTGATATTAAAAATAAATCTTAACCAACCCTAAGCCCAACCCCAATATTCACCCAAACATAAGTGTGTCCTGAACTCTAACCCTAACCCTAACCCTTACCATATGGGCCCATTCATTCTAATGAATCTCATAGGCTATAATGGAGAATGGAAAACCATCCAAAAATTATTCCCTTCAAGAGTATACCATTCAGTGTAATATTAAAAATCGATCTTACCCAACCCTAAACCCAACCCGCATATTCACCCAAACATAAGTGTGTCCTGAGCTCTAACCCTAACCCTAACCTTTACCATATGGACCCATTCATTCTAATGAATCTCATAGGCTATAATGCAGAATGTAAAAACATCCAAAATTTTTCCCCATCAAGAGTGTACCATTCAGTGTGATATTAAAAATACATCTTACCCAACCCTAAACCCAACCCCAATATTCACCCAAACATAAGTGTTTCCTGAACTCTAACCCTAACCCTAAGCCTTACCATATGGGCCCATTCATTCTTATGAATCTCATAGGCTATAATGGAGAATGGAAAACCATCCAAAAAATTTTCCCTTCAAGAGTATACCATTCTGTGTGATATTAAAAATCGATCTTACCCAACCCTAAACCCAACCCCAATATTCACCCAAACGTAAGTGTGTCCTGAGCTCTAACCCTAACCCTAACCCTAACCATATGGGCCCATTCATTCTAATGAATCTCATATGTTATAATGGAGAATGGAAAACCATCCAAAAAATTTTCCCATCAAGAGTATACCATACAGTGTGATATTAAAAATACATCTTACCCAACCCTAAACCCAACCCCAATATTCACCCAAACATAAGTGTGTCCTGAACTCTAACCCTAACCCTAAGCCTTACCATATGCGCCCATTCATTTTAATGAATCTCATAGGCTATAATGGAGAATGGAAAAACCTCCAAAAATTTTCCCCATCAAGAATGTACCATTAAGTGTGATATTAAAAATACATCTTAACCAACCCTAAACCCAACCCCAATATTCACCCAAACATAAGTGTGTCCTGAACTCTAACCCTAACCCTAACCCTTACCATATGGGCACATTCATTCTAATGAATCTCATAGGCTATAATGGAGAATGGAAAACCATCCAAAAAATTTTCACATCAAGCGTATACCATTCAGTGTGATATTAAAAATAGATCTTACCCAACCCTAAACCCAACCCCAATATTCACCCAAACATAAGTGTGTCCTGAGCTCTAACCCTAACCCTAACCCTTACCATATGGGCCCATTCATTCTAATGAATCTCATAGGCTATAATGGAGAATGGAAAAACATACAAAAAATTTTCCCATCAAGAGTATACCATTCAGTGTGATATTAAAAATACATCTTACCCAACCCTAAACCCAACCCCAATATTCACCCAAACATAAGTGTGTCCTGAGCTCTAACCCTAACCCTAACCCTTACCATATGGGCCCATTCATTCTAATGAATCTCATAGGCTATAATGGAGAATGGAAAAACATCCAAAAATTTTTCCCATCAAGAGTATACCACTCAGTGTGATATTAAAAGTAGATCTTACCCAACCCTGAACCCAACCCCAATATTCACCCAAACATAAGTGTGTCCTGAGCTCTAACCCTAACCCTAACCCTTACCATATGGGCCCATTCATTCTAATGAATCTCATAGGCTATAATGGAGAATGGAAAACCATCCAAAAACTTTCCCCATCAAGAGTATACCATTCAGTGTGATATTAAAAATAAATCTTAACCAACCCTAAGCCCAACCCCAATATTCACCCAAACATAAGTGTGTCCTGAACTCTAACCCTAACCCTAACCCTTACCATATGGGCCCATTCATTCTAATGAATCTCATAGGCTATAATGGAGAATGGAAAACCATCCAAAAATTATTCCCTTCAAGAGTATACCATTCAGTGTAATATTAAAAATCGATCTTAACCAACCCTAAGCCCAACCCCAATATTCACCCAAACATAAGTGTGTCTTGAACTCTAACCCTAACCCTAACCCTTACCATATGGGCCCATTCATTCTAATGAATCTCATAGGCTATAATGGAGAATGGAAAACCATCCAAAAATTATTCCCTTCAAGAGTATAAGATTCAGTGTAATATTAAAAATCGATCTTACCCAACCCTAAACCCAACCCGCATATTCACCCAAACATAAGTGTGTCCTGAGCTGTAACCCTAACCCTAACCTTTACCATATGGACCCATTCATTCTAATGAATCTCATAGGCTATAATGCAGAATGTAAAAACATCCAAAATTTTTCCCCATCAAGAGTGTACCATTCAGTGTGATATTAAAAATACATCTTACCCAACCCTAAACCCAACCCCAATATTCACCCAAACATAAGTGTTTCCTGAACTCTAACCCTAACCCTAAGCCTTACCATATGGGCCCATTCATTCTTATGAATCTCATAGGCTATAATGGAGAATGGAAAACCATCCAAAAACTTTTCCCATCAAGAGTATACCATTCAGTGTGATATTAAAAATAGATCTTACCCAACCCTAAACCCAACCCCAATATTCACCCAAACATAAGTGTGTCCTGAGCTCTAACCCTAGCCCTAACCCTTACCATATGGGCCCATTCATTCTAATGAATCTCATAGGCTATAATGGAGAATGGAAAAACATCCAAAAAATTTTCCCATCAAGAGTATACCATTCAGTGTGATATTAAAAATACATCTTAACCAACACTAAACCCAGCCCCAATATTCACCCCAACATAAGTGTGTCTTGAACTCTAACCCTAACCCTAACCCTTACCATATGGGCCCATTCATTCTAATGAATCTCACAGGTTATAATGGAGAATGGAAAACCATCCAAAAATTTTTCCCATCAAGAGTATACCATTCAGTGCGATATTAAAAATACATCTTACCCAACCCTAAACCCAACCCCAATATTCACCCAAACATAAGTGTGTCCTGAGCTCTAACCCTAACCCTAACCCTTACCATATGGGCCCATTCATTCTAATGAATCTCATAGGCTATAATGGAGAATGGAAAAACATCCAAAAACTTTCCCCATAAAGAGTATACCATTCAGTGTGATATTAAAAATAGATCTTACCCAACCCTAAACCCAACCCCAATATTCCCCCCAACATAAGTGTGTCCTGAACTCTAACCCTAACCCTAACCCTTACCATATGGGCGCATTCATTTTAATGAATCTCATAGGCTATAATGGAGAATGGAAAAACATGCAAAAATTTTCCCCATCAAGAATGTACCATTCAGTGTGATATTAAAAATACATCTTAACCAACCCTAAACCCAACCCCAATATTCCCCCCAACATAAGTGTGTCCTGAACTCTAACCCTAAGCCTAACCCTTACCATATGGGCCCATTCATTCTAATGAATCTCATAGGCTATAATGGAGAATGGAAAACCATCCAAAAACTTTTCACATCAAGAGTATACCATTCAGTGTGATATTAAAAATAGATCTTACCCAACCCTAAACCCAACCCCAATATTCACCCAAACATAAGTGTGTCCTGAGCTCTAACCCTAACCCTAACCCTTACCATATGGGCCCATTCATTCTAATGAATCTCATAGGCTATAATGGAGAATGGAAAAACATACAAAAAATTTTCCCATCAAGAGTATACCATTCAGTGTGATATTAAAAATACATCTTACCCAACCCTAAACCCAACCCCAATATTCACCCAAACATAAGTGTGTCCTGAGCTCTAACCCTAACCCTAACCCTTACCATATGGGCCCATTCATTCTAATGAATCTCATAGGCTATAATGGAGAATGGAAAAACATCCAAAAAATTTTCCCATCAAGAGTATACCACTCAGTGTGATATTAAAAGTAGATCTTACCCAACCCTGAACCCAACCCCAATATTCACCCAAACATAAGTGTGTCCTGAGCTCTAACCCTAACCCTAACCCTTACCATATGGGCCCATTCATTCTAATGAATCTCATAGGCTATAATGGAGAATGGAAAACCATCCAAAAACTTTCCCCATCAAGAGTATACCATTCAGTGTGATATTAAAAATAAATCTTAACCAACCCTAAGCCCAACCCCAATATTCACCCAAACATAAGTGTGTCCTGAACTCTAACCCTAACCCTAACCCTTACCATATGGGCCCATTCATTCTAATGAATCTCATAGGCTATAATGGAGAATGGAAAACCATCCAAAAATTATTCCCTTCAAGAGTATACCATTCAGTGTAATATTAAAAATCGATCTTAACCAACCCTAAGCCCAACCCCAATATTCACCCAAACATAAGTGTGTCTTGAACTCTAACCCTAACCCTAACCCTTACCATATGGGCCCATTCATTCTAATGAATCTCATAGGCTATAATGGAGAATGGAAAACCATCCAAAAATTATTCCCTTCAAGAGTATAAGATTCAGTGTAATATTAAAAATCGATCTTACCCAACCCTAAACCCAACCCGCATATTCACCCAAACATAAGTGTGTCCTGAGCTGTAACCCTAACCCTAACCTTTACCATATGGACCCATTCATTCTAATGAATCTCATAGGCTATAATGCAGAATGTAAAAACATCCAAAATTTTTCCCCATCAAGAGTGTACCATTCAGTGTGATATTAAAAATACATCTTACCCAACCCTAAACCCAACCCCAATATTCACCCAAACATAAGTGTTTCCTGAACTCTAACCCTAACCCTAAGCCTTACCATATGGGCCCATTCATTCTTATGAATCTCATAGGCTATAATGGAGAATGGAAAACCATCCAAAAAATTTTCCCTTCAAGAGTATACCATTCTGTGTGATATTAAAAATCGATCTTACCCAACCCTAAACCCAACCCCAATATTCACCCAAACGTAAGTGTGTCCTGAGCTCTAACCCTAACCCTAACCCTAACCATATGGGCCCATTCATTCTAATGAATCTCATATGTTATAATGGAGAATGGAAAACCATCCAAAAAATTTTCCCATCAAGAGTATACCATACAGTGTGATATTAAAAAAACATCTTACCCAACCCTAAACCCAACCCCAATATTCACCCAAACATAAGTGTGTCCTGAACTCTAACCCTAACCCTAAGCCTTACCATATGCGCCCATTCATTTTAATGAATCTCATAGGCTATAATGGAGAATGGAAAAACCTCCAAAAATTTTCCCCATCAAGAATGTACCATTAAGTGTGATATTAAAAATACATCTTAACCAACCCTAAACCCAACCCCAATATTCACCCAAACATAAGTGTGTCCTGAACTCTAACCCTAACCCTAACCCTTACCATATGGGCACATTCATTCTAATGAATCTCATAGGCTATAATGGAGAATGGAAAACCATCCAAAAAATTTTCACATCAAGCGTATACCATTCAGTGTGATATTAAAAATAGATCTTACCCAACCCTAAACCCAACCCCAATATTCACCCAAACATAAGTCTGTCCTGAGCTCTAACCCTAACCCTAACCCTTACCATATGGGCCCATTCATTCTAATGAATCTCATAGGCTATAATGGAGAATGGAAAAACATACAAAAAATTTTCCCATCAAGAGTATACCATTCAGTGTGATATTAAAAATACATCTTACCCAACCCTAAACCCAACCCCAATATTCACCCAAACATAAGTGTGTCCTGAGCTCTAACCCTAACCCTAACCCTTACCATATGGGCCCATTCATTCTAATGAATCTCATAGGCTATAATGGAGAAGGGAAAAACATCCAAAAAATTTTCCCATCAAGAGTATACCATTCAGTGTGATATTAAAAATAGATCTTACCCAACCCTAAACTCAACCCCAATATTCACCCAAACATAAGTGTGTCCTGAGCTCTAACCCTAACCCTAACCCTTACCATATGGGCCCATTCATTCTAATGAATCTCATAGGCTATAATGGAGAATGGAAAAACATCCAAAAAATTTTCCCATCAAGAGTATACCATTCAGTGTGATATTAAAAATACATCTTACCCAACCCTAAACCCAACCCCAATATTCACCCAAACATAAGTTTGTCCTGAGCTCTAACCCTAACCCTAACCCTTACCATATGGGCCCATTCATTCTAATGAATCTCATAGGCTATAATGGAGAATGGAAAACCATCCAAAAATTTTTCCCATCAAGAGTATACCATTCAGTGTGATATTAAAAATAGATCTTACCCAACCCTAAACCCAACCCCAATATTCACCCAAACATAAGTGTGTCCTGAACTCTAACCCTAACCCTAACCCTTTCCATATGGGCCCATTCATTTTAATGAATCTCATAGGCTATAATGGAGAATGGAAAACCATCCAAAAATTTTCCCCATCAAGAATGTACCATTCAGTGTGATATTAAAAATACATCTTAACCTACACTAAACCCAACCCCAATATTCCCCCCAACATAAGTGTGTCTTGAACTCTAACCCTAACCCTAACCCTTACCATATGGGCCCATTCATTCTAATGAATCTCACAGGTTATAATGGAGAATGGAAAACCATCCAAAAATTTTTCCCATCAAGAGTATACCATTCAGTGCGATATTAAAAATACATCTTACCCAACCCTAAACCCAACCCCAATATTCACCCAAACATAAGTGTGTCCTGAGCTCTAACCCTAACCCTAACCCTTACCATATGGGCCCATTCATTCTAATGAATCTCATAGGCTATAATGGAGAATGGAAAAACATCCAAAAACTTTCCCCATAAAGAGTATACCATTCAGTGTGATATTAAAAATAGATCTTACCCAACCCTAAACCCAACCCCAATATTCCCCCCAACATAAGTGTGTCCTGAACTCTAACCCTAACCCTAACCCTTACCATATGGGCCCATTCATTTTAATGAATCTCATAGGCTATAATGGAGAATGGAAAAACATGCAAAAATTTTCCCCATCAAGAATGTACCATTCAGTGTGATATTAAAAATACATCTTAACAAAACCTAAACCCAACCCCAATATTCCCCCCAACATAAGTGTGTCCTGAACTCTAACCCTAAGCCTAACCCTTACCATATGGGCCCATTCATTCTAATGAATCTCATAGGCTATAATGGAGAATGGAAAACCATCCAAAAACTTTTCCCATCAAGAGTATACCATTCAGTGTGATATTAAAAATAGATCTTACCCAACCCTAAACCCAACCCCAATATTCACCCAAACATAAGTGTGTCCTGAACTCTAACCCTAACCCTAACCCTTACCATATGGGCCCATTCATTTTAATGAATCTCATAGGCTATAATGGAGAATGGAAAAACATCCAAAAATTTTCCCCATCAAGAATGTACCTTTTAGTGAATATTAAAAATACATCTTAACCAACCCTAAACCCAACCCCAATATTCCCCCCAACATAAGTGTGTCCTGAACTCTAACCCTAATCCTAACCCTTACCATATGGGCCCATTCATTCTAATGAATCTCATAGGCTATAATGGAGAATGGAAAACCATTCAAAAATTTTTCCCATCAAGAGTATACCATTCAGTGTGATATTTAAAATACATCTTACCCAACCCTAAAAACAAACCCAATATTCACCCAAACAAAAGTGTGTCCTGAGCTCTAACCCTAACCCTAACCCTTACCATATGGGCCCATTCATTCTAATAAATCTCATAGGCTATAATGGAGAATGGAAAACCATCCAAAAATTTTTCCCATCAAGAGTATACCACTCAGTGTGATATTAAAAGTAGATCTTACCCAACCCTGAACCCAACCCCAATATTCACCCAAACATAAGTGTGTCCTGAGCTCTAACCCTAACCCTAACCCTTACCATATGGGCCCATTCATTCTAATGAATCTCATAGGCTATAATGGAGAATGGAAAACCATCCAAAAACTTTCCCCATCAAGAGTATACCATTCAGTGTGATATTAAAAATAAATCTTAACCAACCCTAAGCCCAACCCCAATATTCACCCAAACATAAGTGTGTCCTGAACTCTAACCCTAACCCTAACCCTTACCATATGGGCCCATTCATTCTAATGAATCTCATAGGCTATAATGGAGAATGGAAAACCATCCAAAAATTATTCCCTTTAAGAGTATACCATTCAGTGTAATATTAAAAATCGATCTTACCCAACCCTAAACCCAACCCGCATATTCACCCAAACATAAGTGTGTCCTGAGCTCTAACCCTAACCCTAACCTTTACCATATGGGCCCATTCATTCTAATGAATCTCATAGGCTATAATGCAGAATGTAAAAACATCCAAAATTTTTCCCCATCAAGAGTGTACCATTCAGTGTGATATTAAAAATACATCTTACCCAACCCTAAACCCAACCCCAATATTCACCCAAACATAAGTGTTTCCTGAACTCTAACCCTAACCCTAAGCCTTACCATATGGGCCCATTCATTCTTATGAATCTCATAGGCTATAATGGAGAATGGAAAACCATCCAAAAAATTTTCCCTTCAAGAGTATACCATTCTGTGTGATATTAAAAATCGATCTTACCCAACCCTAAACCCAACCCCAATATTCACCCAAACGTAAGTGTGTCCTGAGCTCTAACCCTAACCCTAACCCTAACCATATGGGCCCATTCATTCTAATGAATCTCATATGTTATAATGGAGAATGGAAAACCATCCAAAAATTTTTCCCATCAAGAGTATACCATACAGTGTGATATTAAAAATGCCTCTTACCCAACCCTAAACCCAACCCCAATATTCACCCAAACATAAGTGTGTCCTGAACTCTAACCCTAACCCTAAGCCTTACCATATGCGCCCATTCATTTTAATGAATCTCATAGGCTATAATGGAGAATGGAAAAACCTCCAAAAATTTTCCCCATCAAGAATGTACCATTCAGTGTGATATTAAAAATAGATCTTACCCAACCCTAAACCCAACCCCAATATTCACCCAAACATAAGTGTGTCCTGAGCTCTAACCCTAACCCTAACCCTTACCATATGGGCCCATTCATTCTAATGAATCTCATAGGCTATAATGGAGAATGGAAAAACATCCAAAAATTTTTCCCATCAAGAGTATACCATTCAGTGTGATATTAAAAATACATCTTACCCAACCCTAAACCCAACCCCAATATTCACCCAAACATAAGTTTGTCCTGAGCTCTAACCCTAACCCTAACCCTTACCATATGGGCCCATTCATTCTAATGAATCTCATAGGCTATAATGGAGAATGGAAAACCATCCAAAAAATTTTCCCATCAAGAGTATACCATTCAGTGTGATATTAAAAATAGATCTTACCCAACCCTAAACCCAACCCCAATATTCACCCAAACATAAGTGTGTCCTGAGCTCTAACCCTAACCCTAACCCTTTCCATATGGGCCCATTCATTTTAATGAATCTCATAGGCTATAATGGAGAATGGAAAAACATCCAAAAATTTTCCCCATCAAGAATGTACCATTCAGTGTGATATTAAAAATACATCTTAACCAACCCTAAACCCAACCCCAATATTCCCCCCAACATAAGTGTGTCCTGAACTCTAACCCTAATCCTAACCCTTACCATATGGGCCCATTCATTCTAATGAATCTCATAGGCTATAATGGAGAATGGAAAACCATTCAAAAATTTTTCCCATCAAGAGTATACCATTCAGTGTGATATTTAAAATACATCTTACCCAACCCTAAAAACAAACCCAATATTCACCCAAACAAAAGTGTGTCCTGAGCTCTAACCCTAACCCTAACCCTTACCATATGGGCCCATTCATTCTAATAAATCTCATAGGCTATAATGGAGAATGGAAAACCATCCAAAAATTTTTCCCATCAAGAGTATACCACTCAGTGTGATATTAAAAGTAGATCTTACCCAACCCTGAACCCAACCCCAATATTCACCCAAACATAAGTGTGTCCTGAGCTCTAACCCTAACCCTAACCCTTACCATATGGGCCCATTCATTCTAATGAATCTCATAGGCTATAATGGAGAATGGAAAACCATCCAAAAACTTTCCCCATCAAGAGTATACCATTCAGTGTGATATTAAAAATAAATCTTAACCAACCCTAAGCCCAACCCCAATATTCACCCAAACATAAGTGTGTCCTGAACTCTAACCCTAACCCTAACCCTTACCATATGGGCCCATTCATTCTAATGAATCTCATAGGCTATAATGGAGAATGGAAAACCATCCAAAAATTATTCCCTTTAAGAGTATACCATTCAGTGTAATATTAAAAATCGATCTTACCCAACCCTAAACCCAACCCGCATATTCACCCAAACATAAGTGTGTCCTGAGCTCTAACCCTAACCCTAACCTTTACCATATGGGCCCATTCATTCTAATGAATCTCATAGGCTATAATGCAGAATGTAAAAACATCCAAAATTTTTCCCCATCAAGAGTGTACCATTCAGTGTGATATTAAAAATACATCTTACCCAACCCTAAACCCAACCCCAATATTCACCCAAACATAAGTGTTTCCTGAACTCTAACCCTAACCCTAAGCCTTACCATATGGGCCCATTCATTCTTATGAATCTCATAGGCTATAATGGAGAATGGAAAACCATCCAAAAAATTTTCCCTTCAAGAGTATACCATTCTGTGTGATATTAAAAATCGATCTTACCCAACCCTAAACCCAACCCCAATATTCACCCAAACGTAAGTGTGTCCTGAGCTCTAACCCTAACCCTAACCCTAACCATATGGGCCCATTCATTCTAATGAATCTCATATGTTATAATGGAGAATGGAAAACCATCCAAAAATTTTTCCCATCAAGAGTATACCATACAGTGTGATATTAAAAATGCCTCTTACCCAACCCTAAACCCAACCCCAATATTCACCCAAACATAAGTGTGTCCTGAACTCTAACCCTAACCCTAAGCCTTACCATATGCGCCCATTCATTTTAATGAATCTCATAGGCTATAATGGAGAATGGAAAAACCTCCAAAAATTTTCCCCATCAAGAATGTACCATTCAGTGTGATATTAAAAATAGATCTTACCCAACCCTAAACCCAACCCCAATATTCACCCAAACATAAGTGTGTCCTGAGCTCTAACCCTAACCCTAACCCTTACCATATGGGCCCATTCATTCTAATGAATCTCATAGGCTATAATGGAGAATGGAAAAACATCCAAAAATTTTTCCCATCAAGAGTATACCATTCAGTGTGATATTAAAAATACATCTTACCCAACCCTAAACCCAACCCCAATATTCACCCAAACATAAGTTTGTCCTGAGCTCTAACCCTAACCCTAACCCTTACCATATGGGCCCATTCATTCTAATGAATCTCATAGGCTATAATGGAGAATGGAAAACCATCCAAAAAATTTTCCCATCAAGAGTATACCATTCAGTGTGATATTAAAAATAGATCTTACCCAACCCTAAACCCAACCCCAATATTCACCCAAACATAAGTGTGTCCTGAGCTCTAACCCTAACCCTAACCCTTTCCATATGGGCCCATTCATTTTAATGAATCTCATAGGCTATAATGGAGAATGGAAAAACATCCAAAAATTTTCCCCATCAAGAATGTACCATTCAGTGTGATATTAAAAATACATCTTAACCAACACTAAACCCAACCCCAATATTCCCCCCAACATAAGTGTGTCTTGAACTCTAACCCTAACCCTAACCCTTACCATATGGGCCCATTCATTCTAATGAATCTCACAGGTTATAATGGAGAATGGAAAACCATCCAAAAATTTTTCCCATCAAGAGTATACCATTCAGTGCGATATTAAAAATACATCTTACCCAACCCTAAACCCAACCCCAATATTCACCCAAACATAAGTGTGTCCTGAGCTCTAACCCTAACCCTAACCATATGGGCCCATTCATTCTAATGAATCTCATAGGCTATAATGGAGAATGGAAAACCATCCAAAATTTTTTCCTTTCAAGAGTATACCATTCAATGTGATATTAAAAATACATCTTACCCAACCCTAAACCCAACCCCAATATTCACCCAAACATAAGTGTGTCCTGAGCTCTAACCCTAACCCTAACCCTTACCATATGGGCCCATTCATTCTGATGAATCCCTTACGCTATAATGGAGAATGGAAAACCATCCAAAATATTTTCCCATCAAGAGTATACCATTCAGTGTGATATTAAAAATAGATCTTACCCAACCCTAAACCCAACCCCAATATTCCCCCCAACATAAGTGTGTCCTGAACTCTAACCCTAACCATAACCCTTACCATATGGGCCCATTCATTTTACTGAATCTCATAGGCTATAATGGAGAATGTAAAAACATCCAAAAATTTTCCCCATCAAGAATGTACCTTTCAGTGTGATATTAAAAATACATCTTAACCAACCCTAAACCCAACCCCAATATTCCCCCCAACATAAGTGTGTCCTGAACTCTAACCCTAACCCTAACCCTTACCATATGGGCCCATTCATTCTAATGAATCTCATAGGCTATAATGGAGAATGGAAAACCATCCAAAATTTTTTCCCTTCAAGAGTATACCATTCAGTGTGATATTAAAAATACATCTTACCCAACCCTAAAGCCAACCCCAATATTCACCCAAACATAAGTGGGTCCTGAGCTCTAACCCTAACCCTAACCCTTACCATATGGGCCCATTCATTCTAATGAATCTCATAGGCTATAATGGAGAATGGAAAACCATCCAAAAATTTTTCCCATCAAGAGTATACCATTCAGTGCGATATTAAAAATACATCTTACCCAACCCTAAACCCAACCCCAATATTCACCCAAACATAAGTGTGTCCTGAGCTCTAACCCTAACCCTAACCCTTACCATATGGGCCCATTCATTCTAATGAATCTCATAGGCTATAATGGAAAATGGAAAAACATCCAAAAACTTTCCCCATAAAGAGTATACCATTCAGTGTGATATTAAAAATAGATCTTACCCAACCCTAAACCCAACCCCAATATTCCCCCCAACATAAGTGTGTCCTGAACTCTAACCCTAACCCTAACCCTTACCATATGGGCCCATTCATTTTAATGAATCTCATAGGCTATAATGGAGAATGGAAAAACATGCAAAAATTTTCCCCATCAAGAATGTACCATTCAGTGTGATATTAAAAATACATCTTAACAAAACCTAAACCCAACCCCAATATTCCCCCCAACATAAGTGTGTCCTGAACTCTAACCCTAAGCCTAACCCTTACCATATGGGCCCATTCATTCTAATGAATCTCATAGGCTATAATGGAGAATGGAAAACCATCCAAAAACTTTTCCCATCAAGAGTATACCATTCAGTGTGATATTAAAAATAGATCTTACCCAACCCTAAACCCAACCCCAATATTCACCCAAACATAAGTGTGTCCTGAACTCTAACCCTAACCCTAACCCTTACCATAAGGGCCCATTCATTTTAATGAATCTCATAGGCTATAATGGAGAATGGAAAAACATCCAAAAATTTTCCCCATCAAGAATGTACCTTTTAGTGAATATTAAAAATACATCTTAACCAACCCTAAACCCAACCCCAATATTCCCCCCAACATAAGTGTGTCCTGAACTCTAACCCTAATCCTAACCCTTACCATATGGGCCCATTCATTCTAATGAATCTCATAGGCTATAATGGAGAATGGAAAACCATTCAAAAATTTTTCCCATCAAGAGTATACCATTCAGTGTGATATTTAAAATACATCTTACCCAACCCTAAAAACAAACCCAATATTCACCCAAACAAAAGTGTGTCCTGAGCTCTAACCCTAACCCTAACCCTTACCATATGGGCCCATTCATTCTAATAAATCTCATAGGCTATAATGGAGAATGGAAAACCATCCAAAAAATTTTCCCATCAAGAGTATACCACTCAGTGTGATATTAAAAGTAGATCTTACCCAACCCTGAACCCAACCCCAATATTCACCCAAACATAAGTGTGTCCTGAGCTCTAACCCTAACCCTAACCCTTACCATATGGGCCCATTCATTCTAATGAATCTCATAGGCTATAATGGAGAATGGAAAACCATCCAAAAACTTTCCCCATCAAGAGTATACCATTCAGTGTGATATTAAAAATAAATCTTAACCAACCCTAAGCCCAACCCCAATATTCACCCAAACATAAGTGTGTCCTGAACTCTAACCCTAACCCTAACCCTTACCATATGGGCCCATTCATTCTAATGAATCTCATAGGCTATAATGGAGAATGGAAAACCATCCAAAAATTATTCCCTTTAAGAGTATACCATTCAGTGTAATATTAAAAATCGATTTTACCCAACCCTAAACCCAACCCGCATATTCACCCAAACATAAGTGTGTCCTGAGCTCTAACCCTAACCCTAACCTTTACCATATGGGCCCATTCATTCTAATGAATCTCATAGGCTATAATGCAGAATGTAAAAACATCCAAAATTTTTCCCCATCAAGAGTGTACCATTCAGTGTGATATTAAAAATACATCTTACCCAACCCTAAACCCAACCCCAATATTCACCCAAACATAAGTGTTTCCTGAACTCTAACCCTAACCCTAAGCCTTACCATATGGGCCCATTCATTCTTATGAATCTCATAGGCTATAATGGAGAATGGAAAACCATCCAAAAAATTTTCCCTTCAAGAGTATACCATTCTGTGTGATATTAAAAATCGATCTTACCCAACCCTAAACCCAACCCCAATATTCACCCAAACGTAAGTGTGTCCTGAGCTCTAACCCTAACCCTAACCCTAACCATATGGGCCCATTCATTCTAATGAATCTCATATGTTATAATGGAGAATGGAAAACCATCCAAAAAATTTTCCCATCAAGAGTATACCATACAGTGTGATATTAAAAATGCATCTTACCCAACCCTAAACCCAACCCCAATATTCACCCAAACATAAGTGTGTCCTGAACTCTAACCCTAACCCTAAGCCTTACCATATGCGCCCATTCATTTTAATGAATCTCATAGGCTATAATGGAGAATGGAAAAACCTCCAAAAATTTTCCCCATCAAGAATGTACCATTCAGTGTGATATTAAAAATACATCTTACCCAACCCTAAACCCAACCCCAATATTCACCCAAACATAAGTGTGTCCTGAGCTCTAACCCTAACCCTAACCCTTACCATATGGGCCCATTCATTCTGATGAATCTCATAGGCTATAATGGAGAATGGAAAAACATCCAAAAAATTTTCCCATCAAGAGTATACCATTCAGTGTGATATTAAAAATACATCTTACCCAACCCTAAACCCAACCCCAATATTCACCCAAACATAAGTTTGTCCTGAGCTCTAACCCTAACCCTAACCCTTACCATATGGGCCCATTCATTCTAATGAATCTCATAGGCTATAATGGAGAATGGAAAACCATCCAAAAAATTTTCCCATCAAGAGTATACCATTCAGTGTGATATTAAAAATAGATCTTACCCAACCCTAAACCCAACCCCAATATTCACCCAAACATAAGTGTGTCCTGAGCTCTAACCCTAACCCTAACCCTTTCCATATGGGCCCATTCATTTTAATGAATCTCATAGGCTATAATGGAGAATGGAAAAACATCCAAAAATTTTCCCCATCAAGAATGTACCATTCAGTGTGATATTAAAAATACATCTTAACCAACACTAAACCCAACCCCAATATTCCCCCCAACATAAGTGTGTCTTGAACTCTAACCCTAACCCTAACCCTTACCATATGGGCCCATTCATTCTAATGAATCTCACAGGTTATAATGGAGAATGGAAAACCATCCAAAAATTTTTCCCATCAAGAGTATACCATTCAGTGCGATATTAAAAATACATCTTACCCAACCCTAAACCCAACCCCAATATTCACCCAAACATAAGTGTGTCCTGAGCTCTAACCCTAACCCTAACCATATGGGCCCATTCATTCTAATGAATCTCATAGGCTATAATGGAGAATGGAAAACCATCCAAAATTTTTTCCTTTCAAGAGTATACCATTCAATGTGATATTAAAAATACATCTTACCCAACCCTAAACCCAACCCCAATATTCACCCAAACATAAGTGTGTCCTGAGCTCTAACCCTAACCCTAACCCTTACCATATGGGCCCATTCATTCTGATGAATCCCTTAGGCTATAATGGAGAATGGAAAACCATCCAAAATATTTTCCCATCAAGAGTATACCATTCAGTGTGATATTAAAAATAGATCTTACCCAACCCTAAACCCAACCCCAATATTCCCCCCAACATAAGTGTGTCCTGAACTCTAACCCTAACCATAACCCTTACCATATGGGCCCATTCATTTTACTGAATCTCATAGGCTATAATGGAGAATGTAAAAACATCCAAAAATTTTCCCCATCAAGAATGTACCTTTCAGTGTGATATTAAAAATACATCTTAACCAACCCTAAACCCAACCCCAATATTCCCCCCAACATAAGTGTGTCCTGAACTCTAACCCTAACCCTAACCCTTACCATATGGGCCCATTCATTCTAATGAATCTCATAGGCTATAATGGAGAATGGAAAACCATCCAAAATTTTTTCCCTTCAAGAGTATACCATTCAGTGTGATATTAAAAATACATCTTACCCAACCCTAAAGCCAACCCCAATATTCACCCAAACATAAGTGGGTCCTGAGCTCTAACCCTAACCCTAACCCTTACCATATGGGCCCATTCATTCTAATGAATCTCATAGGCTATAATGGAGAATGGAAAACCATCCAAAAATTTTTCCCATCAAGAGTATACCATTCAGTGCGATATTAAAAATACATCTTACCCAACCCTAAACCCAACCCCAATATTCACCCAAACATAAGTGTGTCCTGAGCTCTAACCCTAACCCTAACCCTTACCATATGGGCCCATTCATTCTAATGAATCTCATAGGCTATAATGGAAAATGGAAAAACATCCAAAAACTTTCCCCATAAAGAGTATACCATTCAGTGTGATATTAAAAATAGATCTTACCCAACCCTAAACCCAACCCCAATATTCCCCCCAACATAAGTGTGTCCTGAACTCTAACCCTAACCCTAACCCTTACCATATGGGCCCATTCATTTTAATGAATCTCATAGGCTATAATGGAGAATGGAAAAACATGCAAAAATTTTCCCCATCAAGAATGTACCATTCAGTGTGATATTAAAAATACATCTTAACAAAACCTAAACCCAACCCCAATATTCCCCCCAACATAAGTGTGTCCTGAACTCTAACCCTAAGCCTAACCCTTACCATATGGGCCCATTCATTCTAATGAATCTCATAGGCTATAATGGAGAATGGAAAACCATCCAAAAACTTTTCCCATCAAGAGTATACCATTCAGTGTGATATTAAAAATAGATCTTACCCAACCCTAAACCCAACCCCAATATTCACCGAAACATAAGTGTGTCCTGAACTCTAACCCTAACCCTAACCCTTACCATATGGGCCCATTCATTTTAATGAATCTCATAGGCTATAATGGAGAATGGAAAAACATCCAAAAATTTTCCCCATCAAGAATGTACCTTTTAGTGAATATTAAAAATACATCTTAACCAACCCTAAACCCAACCCCAATATTCCCCCCAACATAAGTGTGTCCTGAACTCTAACCCTAATCCTAACCCTTACCATATGGGCCCATTCATTCTAATGAATCTCATAGGCTATAATGGAGAATGGAAAACCATTCAAAAATTTTTCCCATCAAGAGTATACCATTCAGTGTGATATTTAAAATACATCTTACCCAACCCTAAAAACAAACCCAATATTCACCCAAACAAAAGTGTGTCCTGAGCTCTAACCCTAACCCTAACCTTTACCATATGGGCCCATTCATTCTAATAAATCTCATAGGCTATAATGGAGAATGGAAAACCATCCAAAAAATTTTCCCATCAAGAGTATACCACTCAGTGTGATATTAAAAGTAGATCTTACCCAACCCTGAACCCAACCCCAATATTCACCCAAACATAAGTGTGTCCTGAGCTCTAACCCTAACCCTAACCCGTACCATATGGGCCCATTCATTCTAATGAATCTCATAGGCTATAATGGAGAATGGAAAACCATCCAAAAACTTTCCCCATCAAGAGTATACCATTCAGTGTGATATTAAAAATAAATCTTAACCAACCCTAAGCCCAACCCCAATATTCACCCAAACATAAGTGTGTCCTGAACTCTAACCCTAACCCTAACCCTTACCATATGGGCCCATTCATTCTAATGAATCTCATAGGCTATAATGGAGAATGGAAAACCATCCAAAAATTATTCCCTTTAAGAGTATACCATTCAGTGTAATATTAAAAATCGATTTTACCCAACCCTAAACCCAACCCGCATATTCACCCAAACATAAGTGTGTCCTGAGCTCTAACCCTAACCCTAACCTTTACCATATGGGCCCATTCATTCTAATGAATCTCATAGGCTATAATGCAGAATGTAAAAACATCCAAAATTTTTCCCCATCAAGAGTGTACCATTCAGTGTGATATTAAAAATACATCTTACCCAACCCTAAACCCAACCCCAATATTCACCCAAACATAAGTGTTTCCTGAACTCTAACCCTAACCCTAAGCCTTACCATATGGGCCCATTCATTCTTATGAATCTCATAGGCTATAATGGAGAATGGAAAACCATCCAAAAAATTTTCCCTTCAAGAGTATACCATTCTGTGTGATATTAAAAATCGATCTTACCCAACCCTAAACCCAACCCCAATATTCACCCAAACGTAAGTGTGTCCTGAGCTCTAACCCTAACCCTAACCCTAACCATATGGGCCCATTCATTCTAATGAATCTCATATGTTATAATGGAGAATGGAAAACCATCCAAAAAATTTTCCCATCAAGAGTATACCATACAGTGTGATATTAAAAATGCATCTTACCCAACCCTAAACCCAACCCCAATATTCACCCAAACATAAGTGTGTCCTGAACTCTAACCCTAACCCTAAGCCTTACCATATGCGCCCATTCATTTTAATGAATCTCATAGGCTATAATGGAGAATGGAAAAACCTCCAAAAATTTTCCCCATCAAGAATGTACCATTCAGTGTGATATTAAAAATACATCTTACCCAACCCTAAACCCAACCCCAATATTCACCCAAACATAAGTGTGTCCTGAGCTCTAACCCTAACCCTAACCCTTACCATATGGGCCCATTCATTCTAATGAATCTCATAGGCTATAATGGAGAATGGAAAACCATCCAAAAAATTTTCCCATCAAGATGTATACCATTCAGTGTGATATTAAAAATAGATCTTACCCAACCCTGAACCCAACCCCAATATTCACCCAAACATAAGTGTGTCCTGAGCTCTAACCCTAACCCTAACCCTTACCATATGGGCCCATTCATTCTAATGAATCTCATAGGCTATAAAGGAGAATGGAAAACCATCCAAAAATCTTTCCCATCAAGAGTATACCATTCAGTGTGATATTAAAAATAGATCTTACCCAACCCTAAACCCAACCCCAATATTCACCCAAACATAAGTGTGTCCTGAACTCTAACCCTAACCCTAACCCTTACCATATGGGCCCATTCATTCTAATGAATCTCATAGGCTATAATGGAGAATGGAAAATCATCCAAAAAATTTTCCCATCAAGATGTATACCATTCAGTGTGATATTAAAAATACATCTTACCCAACCCTAAACCCAACCCCAATATTCACCCAAACATAAGTGTGTCCTGAGCTCTAACCCTAACCCTAACCCTTACCATATGGGCCCATTCATTCTAATGAATCTCATAGGCTATAATGGAGAATGGAAAAACATCCAAAAAATTTTCCCATCAAGAGTATACCATTCAGTGTGATATTAAAAATACATCTTACCCAACCCTAAACCCAACCCCAATATTCACCCAAACATAAGTTTGTCCTGAGCTCTAACCCTAACCCTAACCCTTACCATATGGGCCCATTCATTCTAATGAATCTCATAGGCTATAATGGAGAATGGAAAACCATCCAAAAAATTTTCCCATCAAGAGTATACCATTCAGTGTGATATTAAAAATAGATCTTACCCAACCCTAAACCCAACCCCAATATTCACCCAAACATAAGTGTGTCCTGAGCTCTAACCCTAACCCTAACCCTTTCCATATCGGCCCATTCATTTTAATGAATCTCATAGGCTATAATGGAGAATGGAAAAACATCCAAAAATTTTCCCCATCAAGAATGTACCATTCAGTGTGATATTAAAAATACATCTTAACCAACACTAAACCCAACCCCAATATTCCCCCCAACATAAGTGTGTCTTGAACTCTAACCCTAACCCTAACCCTTACCATATGGGCCCATTCATTCTAATGAATCTCACAGGTTATAATGGAGAATGGAAAACCATCCAAAAATTTTTCCCATCAAGAGTATACCATTCAGTGCGATATTAAAAATACATCTTACCCAACCCTAAACCCAACCCCAATATTCACCCAAACATAAGTGTGTCCTGAGCTCTAACCCTAACCCTAACCATATGGGCCCATTCATTCTAATGAATCTCATAGGCTATAATGGAGAATGGAAAACCATCCAAAATTTTTTCCTTTCAAGAGTATACCATTCAATGTGATATTAAAAATACATCTTACCCAACACTAAACCCAACCCCAATATTCACCCAAACATAAGTGTGTCCTGAGCTCTAACCCTAACCCTAACCCTTACCATATGGGCCCATTCATTCTGATGAATCCCTTAGGCTATAATGGAGAATGGAAAACCATCCAAAATATTTTCCCATCAAGAGTATACCATTCAGTGTGATATTAAAAATAGATCTTACCCAACCCTAAACCCAACCCCAATATTCCCCCCAACATAAGTGTGTCCTGAACTCTAACCCTAACCATAACCCTTACCATATGGGCCCATTCATTTTACTGAATCTCATAGGCTATAATGGAGAATGTAAAAACATCCAAAAATTTTCCCCATCAAGAATGTACCTTTCAGTGTGATATTAAAAATACATCTTAACCAACCCTAAACCCAACCCCAATATTCCCCCCAACATAAGTGTGTCCTGAACTCTAACCCTAACCCTAACCCTTACCATATGGGCCCATTCATTCTAATGAATCTCATAGGCTATAATGGAGAATGGAAAACCATCCAAAATTTTTTCCCTTCAAGAGTATACCATTCAGTGTGATATTAAAAATACATCTTACCCAACCCTAAAGCCAACCCCAATATTCACCCAAACATAAGTGGGTCCTGAGCTCTAACCCTAACCCTAACCCTTACCATATGGGCCCATTCATTCTAATGAATCTCATAGGCTATAATGGAGAATGGAAAACCATCCAAAAAATTTTCCCATCAAGATGTATACCATTCAGTGTGATATTAAAAATAGATCTTACCCAACCCTGAACCCAACCCCAATATTCACCCAAACATAAGTGTGTCCTGAGCTCTAACCCTAACCCTAACCCTTACCATATGGGCCCATTCATTCTAATGAATCTCATAGGCTATAAAGGAGAATGGAAAACCATCCAAAAATCTTTCCCATCAAGAGTATACCATTCAGTGTGATATTAAAAATAGATCTTACCCAACCCTTAACCCAACCCCAATATTCACCCAAACATAAGTGTGTCCTGAACTCTAACCCTAACCCTAACCCTTACCATATGGGCCCATTCATTCTAATGAATCTCATAGGCTATAATGGAGAATGGAAAATCATCCAAAAAATTTTCCCATCAAGATGTATACCATTCAGTGTGATATTAAAAATACATCTTACCCAACCCTAAACCCAACCCCAATATTCACCCAAACATAAGTGTGTCCTGAGCTCTAACCCTAACCCTAACCCTTACCATATGGGCCCATTCATTCTAATGAATCTCATAGGCTATAATGGAGAATGGAAAAACATCCAAAAAATTTTCCCATCAAGAGTATACCATTCAGTGTGATATTAAAAATACATCTTACCCAACCCTAAACCCAACCCCAATATTCACCCAAACATAAGTTTGTCCTGAGCTCTAACCCTAACCCTAACCCTTACCATATGTGCCCATTCATTCTAATGAATCTCATAGGCTATAATGGAGAATGGAAAACCATCCAAAAATTTTTCCCATCAAGAGTATACCATTCAGTGTGATATTAAAAATAGATCTTACCCAACCCTAAACCCAACCCCAATATTCACCCAAACATAAGTGTGTCCTGAGCTCTAACCCTAACCCTAACCCTTTCCATATGGGCCCATTCATTTTAATGAATCTCATAGGCTATAATGGAGAATGGAAAAACATCCAAAAATTTTCCCCATCAAGAATGTACCATTCAGTGTGATATTAAAAATACATCTTAACCAACACTAAACCCAACCCCAATATTCCCCCCAACATAAGTGTGTCTTGAACTCTAACCCTAACCCTAACCCTTACCATATGGGCCCATTCATTCTAATGAATCTCACAGGTTATAATGGAGAATGGAAAACCATCCAAAAATTTTTCCCATCAAGAGTATACCATTCAGTGCGATATTAAAAATACATCTTACCCAACCCTAAACCCAACCCCAATATTCACCCAAACATAAGTGTGTCCTGAGCTCTAACCCTAACCCTAACCATATGGGCCCATTCATTCTAATGAATCTCATAGGCTATAATGGAGAATGGAAAACCATCCAAAATTTTTTCCTTTCAAGAGTATACCATTCAATGTGATATTAAAAATACATCTTACCCAACCCTAAACCCAACCCCAATATTCACCCAAACATAAGTGTGTCCTGAGCTCTAACCCTAACCCTAACCCTTACCATATGGGCCCATTCATTCTGATGAATCCCTTAGGCTATAATGGAGAATGGAAAACCATCCAAAATATTTTCCCATCAAGAGTATACCATTCAGTGTGATATTAAAAATAGATCTTACCCAACCCTAAACCCAACCCCAATATTCCCCCCAACATAAGTGTGTCCTGAACTCTAACCCTAACCATAACCCTTACCATATGGGCCCATTCATTTTACTGAATCTCATAGGCTATAATGGAGAATGTAAAAACATCCAAAAATTTTCCCCATCAAGAATGTACCTTTCAGTGTGATATTAAAAATACATCTTAACCAACCCTAAACCCAACCCCAATATTCCCCCCAACATAAGTGTGTCCTGAACTCTAACCCTAACCCTAACCCTTACCATATGGGCCCATTCATTCTAATGAATCTCATAGGCTATAATGGAGAATGGAAAACCATCCAAAATTTTTTCCCTTCAAGAGTATACCATTCAGTGTGATATTAAAAATACATCTTACCCAACCCTAAAGCCAACCCCAATATTCACCCAAACATAAGTGGGTCCTGAGCTCTAACCCTAACCCTAACCCTTACCATATGGGCCCATTCATTCTAATGAATCTCATAGGCTATAATGGAGAATGGAAAACCATCCAAAAAATTTTCCCATCAAGATGTATACCATTCAGTGTGATATTAAAAATAGATCTTACCCAACCCTAAACCCAACCCCAATATTCACCCAAACATAAGTGTGTCCTGAACTCTAACCCTAACCCTAACCCTTACCATATGGGCCCATTCATTTTAATGAATCTCATAGGCTATAATGGAGAATGGAAAAACATCCAAAAATTTTCCCCATCAAGAATGTACCATTCAGTGTGATATTAAAAATACATCTTACCCAACCCTAAACCCAACCCCAATATTCCCCCCAACATAAGTGTGTCCTGAACTCTAACCCTAACCCTAACCCTTACCATATGGGCCCATTCATTTTAATGAATCTCATAGGCTATAATGGAGAATGTAAAAACATTCAAAAATTTTCCCCATCAAGAATGTACCTTTCAGTGTGATATTAAAAATACATCTTAACCAACCCTAAACCCAACCCCAATATTCCCCCCAACATAAGTGTGTCCTGAACTCTAACCCTAACCCTAACCCTTACCATATGGGCCCATTCATTCTAATGAATCTCATAGGCTATAATGGAGAATGGAAAACCATCCAAAATTTTTTCCCTTCAAGAGTATACCATTCAATGTGATATTAAAAATACAT
Organism: Heteronotia binoei; assembly: GCF_032191835.1. Lineage (NCBI taxonomy): Eukaryota > Metazoa > Chordata > Lepidosauria > Squamata > Gekkonidae > Heteronotia > Heteronotia binoei. The sequence goes on from NW_026800169.1 coordinate 352,656, forward strand.
CTTACCCAACCCTAAACCCAACCCCAATATTCACCCAAACATAAGTGTGTCCTGAGCTCTAACCCTAACCCTAACCCTTACCATATGGGCCCATTCATTCTAATGAATCTCATAGGCTATAATGGAGAATGGAAAACCATCTAAAAAATTTTCCCATCAAGATGTATACCATTCAGTGTGATATTAAAAATAGATCTTACCCAACCCTGAACCCAACCCCAATATTCACCCAAACATAAGTGTGTCCTGAGCTCTAACCCTAACCCTAACCCTTACCATATGGGCCCATTCATTCTAATGAATCTCATAGGCTATAAAGGAGAATGGAAAACCATCCAAAAATCTTTCCCATCAAGAGTATACCATTCAGTGTGATATTAAAAATAGATCTTACCCAACCCTAAACCCAACCCCAATATTCACCCAAACATAAGTGTGTCCTGAACTCTAACCCTAACCCTAACCCTTACCATATGGGCCCATTCATTCTAATGAATCTCATAGGCTATAATGGAGAATGGAAAATCATCCAAAAAATTTTCCCATCAAGATGTATACCATTCAGTGTGATATTAAAAATACATCTTACCCAACCCTAAACCCAACCCCAATATTCACCCAAACATAAGTGTGTCCTGAGCTCTAACCCTAACCCTAACCCTTACCATATGGGCCCATTCATTCTAATGAATCTCATAGGCTATAATGGAGAATGGAAAACCATCCAAAAAATTTTCCCATCAAGAGTATACCATTCAGTGTGATATTAAAAATAGATCTTACCCAACCCTAAACCCAACCCCAATATTCACCCAAACATAAGTGTGTCCTGAGCTCTAACCCTAACCCTAACCCTTTCCATATGGGCCCATTCATTTTAATGAATCTCATAGGCTATAATGGAGAATGGAAAAACATCCAAAAATTTTCCCCATCAAGAATGTACCATTCAGTGTGATATTAAAAATACATCTTAACCAACACTAAACCCAACCCCAATATTCCCCCCAACATAAGTGTGTCTTGAACTCTAACCCTAACCCTAACCCTTACCATATGGGCCCATTCATTCTAATGAATCTCACAGGTTATAATGGAGAATGGAAAACCATCCAAAAATTTTTCCCATCAAGAGTATACCATTCAGTGCGATATTAAAAATACATCTTACCCAACCCTAAACCCAACCCCAATATTCACCCAAACATAAGTGTGTCCTGAGCTCTAACCCTAACCCTAACCATATGGGCCCATTCATTCTAATGAATCTCATAGGCTATAATGGAGAATGGAAAACCATCCAAAATTTTTTCCTTTCAAGAGTATACCATTCAATGTGATATTAAAAATACATCTTACCCAACCCTAAACCCAACCCCAATATTCACCCAAACATAAGTGTGTCCTGAGCTCTAACCCTAACCCTAACCCTTACCATATGGGCCCATTCATTCTGATGAATCCCTTAGGCTATAATGGAGAATGGAAAACCATCCAAAATATTTTCCCATCAAGAGTATACCATTCAGTGTGATATTAAAAATAGATCTTACCCAACCCTAAACCCAACCCCAATATTCCCCCCAACATAAGTGTGTCCTGAACTCTAACCCTAACCATAACCCTTACCATATGGGCCCATTCATTTTACTGAATCTCATAGGCTATAATGGAGAATGTAAAAACATCCAAAAATTTTCCCCATCAAGAATGTACCTTTCAGTGTGATATTAAAAATACATCTTAACCAACCCTAAACCCAACCCCAATATTCCCCCCAACATAAGTGTGTCCTGAACTCTAACCCTAACCCTAACCCTTACCATATGGGCCCATTCATTCTAATGAATCTCATAGGCTATAATGGAGAATGGAAAACCATCCAAAATTTTTTCCCTTCAAGAGTATACCATTCAGTGTGATATTAAAAATACATCTTACCCAACCCTAAAGCCAACCCCAATATTCACCCAAACATAAGTGTGTCCTGAGCTCTAACCCTAACCCTAACCCTTACCATATGGGCCCATTCATTCTAATGAATCTCATAGGCTATAATGGAGAATGGAAAACCATCCAAAAAATTTTCCCATCAAGATGTATACCATTCAGTGTGATATTAAAAATAGATCTTACCCAACCCTAAACCCAACCCCAATATTCACCCAAACATAAGTGTGTCCTGAACTCTAACCCTAACCCTTACCATATGGGCCCATTCATTTTAATGAATCTCATAGGCTATAATGGAGAATGGAAAAACATCCAAAAATTTTCCCCATCAAGAATGTACCATTCAGTGTGATATTAAAAATACATCTTACCCAACCCTAAACCCAACCCCAATATTCCCCCCAACATAAGTGTGTCCTGAACTCTAACCCTAACCCTTACCATATGGGCCCATTCATTTTAATGAATCTCATAGGCTATAATGGAGAATGTAAAAACATCCAAAAATTTTCCCCATCAAGAATGTACCTTTCAGTGTGATATTAAAAATACATCTTAACCAACCCTAAACCCAACCCCAATATTCCCCCCAACATAAGTGTGTCCAGAACTCTAACCCTAACCCTAACCCTTACCATATGGGCCCATTCATTCTAATGAATCTCATAGGCTATAATGGAGAATGGAAAACCATCCAAAATTTTTTCCCTTCAAGAGTATACCATTCAATGTGATATTAAAAATACATCTTACCCAACCCTAAACCCAACCCCAATATTCACCCAAACATAAGTGTGTCCTGAGCTCTAACCCTAACCCTAACCCTTACCATATGGGCCCATTCATTCTAATGAATCTCATAGGCTATAATGGAGAATGGAAAACCATCCAAAAAATTTTCCCATCAAGATGTATACCATTCAGTGTGATATTAAAAATAGATCTTACCCAACCCTGAACCCAACCCCAATATTCACCCAAACATAAGTGTGTCCTGAGCTCTAACCCTAACCCTAACCCTTACCATATGGGCCCATTCATTCTAATGAATCTCATAGGCTATAAAGGAGAATGGAAAACCATCCAAAAATCTTTCCCATCAAGAGTATACCATTCAGTGTGATATTAAAAATAGATCTTACCCAACCCTAAACCCAACCCCAATATTCACCCAAACATAAGTGTGTCCTGAACTCTAACCCTAACCCTAACCCTTACCATATGGGCCCATTCATTCTAATGAATCTCATAGGCTATAATGGAGAATGGAAAATCATCCAAAAAATTTTCCCATCAAGATGTATACCATTCAGTGTGATATTAAAAATAGATCTTACCCAACCCTAAACCCAACCCCAATATTCACCCAAACATAAGTGTTTCCTGAACTCTAACCCTAACCCTAACCCTTACCATATGGGCCCATTCATTTTAATGAATCTCATAGACTATAATGGAGAATGGAAAAACATCCAAAAATTTTCCCCATCATGAATGTACCATTCAGTTTTATATTTAAAATACATCTTAACCAACCCTAAACCCAACCCCAATATTCCCCCCAACATAAGTGTGTCCTGAACTCTAACCCTAACCCTAACCCTTACCATATGGGCCCATTCATTCTGATGAATCCCTTAGGCTATAATGGAGAATGGAAAACCATCCAAAATATTTTCCCATCAAGAGTATACCATTCAGTGTGATATTAAAAATAGATCTTACCCAACCCTAAACCCAACCCCAATATTCACCCAAACATAAGTGTGTCCTGAACTCTAACCCTAACCCTAACCCTTACCATATGGGCCCATTCATTTTAATGAATCTCATAGGCTATAATGGAGAATGGAAAAACATCCAAAAATTTTCCCCATCAAGAATGTACCATTCAGTGTGATATTAAAAATACATCTTACCCAACCCTAAACCCAACCCCAATATTCACCCAAACATAAGTGTGTCCTGAACTCTAACCCTAACCCTAACCCTTACCATATGGGCCCATTCATTTTAATGAATCTCATAGGCTATAATGGAGAATGTAAAAACATTCAAAAATTTTCCCCATCAAGAATGTACCTTTCAGTGTGATATTAAAAATACATCTTAACCAACCCTAAACCCAACCCCAATATTCCCCCCAACATAAGTGTGTCCTGAACTCTAACCCTAACCCTAACCCTTACCATATGGGCCCATTCATTCTAATGAATCTCATAGGCTATAATGGAGAATGGAAAACCATCCAAAATTTTTTCCCTTCAAGAGTATACCATTCAATGTGATATTAAAAATACATCTTACCCAACCCTAAACCCAACCCCAATATTCACCCAAACATAAGTGTGTCCTGAGCTCTAACCCTAACCCTAACCCTTACCATATGGGCCCATTCATTCTAATGAATCTCATAGGCTATAATGGAGAATGGAAAACCATCCAAAAAATTTTCCCATCAAGATGTATACCATTCAGTGTGATATTAAAAATAGATCTTACCCAACCCTGAACCCAACCCCAATATTCACCCAAACATAAGTGTGTCCTGAGCTCTAACCCTAACCCTAACCCTTACCATATGGGCCCATTCATTCTAATGAATCTCATAGGCTATAAAGGAGAATGGAAAACCATCCAAAAATCTTTCCCATCAAGAGTATACCATTCAGTGTGATATTAAAAATAGATCTTACCCAACCCTAAACCCAACCCCAATATTCACCCAAACATAAGTGTGTCCTGAACTCTAACCCTAACCCTAACCCTTACCATATGGGCCCATTCATTCTAATGAATCTCATAGGCTATAATGGAGAATGGAAAATCATCCAAAAAATTTTCCCATCAAGATGTATACCATTCAGTGTGATATTAAAAATACATCTTACCCAACCCTAAACCCAACCCCAATATTCACCCAAACATAAGTTTGTCCTGAGCTCTAACCCTAACCCTAACCCTTACCATATGGGCCCATTCATTCTAATGAATCTCATAGGCTATAATGGAGAATGGAAAACCATCCAAAAAATTTTCCCATCAAGAGTATACCATTCAGTGTGATATTAAAAATAGATCTTACCCAACCCTAAACCCAACCCCAATATTCACCCAAACATAAGTGTGTCCTGAGCTCTAACCCAAACCCTAACCCTTTCCATATGGGCCCATTCATTTTAATGAATCTCATAGGCTATAATGGAGAATGGAAAAACATCCAAAAATTTTCCCCATCAAGAATGTACCATTCAGTGTGATATTAAAAATACATCTTAACCAACACTAAACCCAACCCCAATATTCCCCCCAACATAAGTGTGTCTTGAACTCTAACCCTAACCCTAACCCTTACCATATGGGCCCATTCATTCTAATGAATCTCACAGGTTATAATGGAGAATGGAAAACCATCCAAAAATTTTTCCCATCAAGAGTATACCATTCAGTGCGATATTAAAAATACATCTTACCCAACCCTAAACCCAACCCCAATATTCACCCAAACATAAGTGTGTCCTGAGCTCTAACCCTAACCCTAACCATATGGGCCCATTCATTCTAATGAATCTCATAGGCTATAATGGAGAATGGAAAACCATCCAAAATTTTTTCCTTTCAAGAGTATACCATTCAATGTGATATTAAAAATACATCTTACCCAACCCTAAACCCAACCCCAATATTCACCCAAACATAAGTGTGTCCTGAGCTCTAACCCTAACCCTAACCCTTACCATATGGGCCCATTCATTCTGATGAATAACTTAGGCTATAATGGAGAATGGAAAACCATCCAAAATATTTTCCCATCAAGAGTATACCATTCAGTGTGATATTAAAAATAGATCTTACCCAACCCTAAACCCAACCCCAATATTCCCCCCAACATAAGTGTGTCCTGAACTCTAACCCTAACCATAACCCTTACCATATGGGCCCATTCATTTTACTGAATCTCATAGGCTATAATGGAGAATGTAAAAACATCCAAAAATTTTCCCCATCAAGAATGTACCTTTCAGTGTGATATTAAAAATACATCTTAACCAACCCTAAACCCAACCCCAATATTCCCCCCAACATAAGTGTGTCCTGAACTCTAACCCTAACCCTAACCCTTACCATATGGGCCCATTCATTCTAATGAATCTCATAGGCTATAATGGAGAATGGAAAACCATCCAAAATTATTTCCCTTCAAGAGTATACCATTCAGTGTGATATTAAAAATACATCTTACCCAACCCTAAAGCCAACCCCAATATTCACCCAAACATAAGTGTGTCCTGAGCTCTAACCCTAACCCTAACCCTTACCATATGGGCCCATTCATTCTAATGAATCTCATAGGCTATAATGGAGAATGGAAAACCATCCAAAAAATTTTCCCATCAAGATGTATACCATTCAGTGTGATATTAAAAATAGATCTTACCCAACCCTAAACCCAACCCCAATATTCACCCAAACATAAGTGTGTCCTGAACTCTAACCCTAACCCTAACCCTTACCATATGGGCCCATTCATTTTAATGAATCTCATAGGCTATAATGGAGAATGGAAAAACATCCAAAAATTTTCCCCATCAAGAATGTACCATTCAGTGTGATATTAAAAATACATCTTACCCAACCCTAAACCCAACCCCAATATTCCCCCCAACATAAGTGTGTCCTAAACTCTAACCCTAACCCTAACCCTTACCATATGGGCCCATTCATTTTAATGAATCTCATAGGCTATAATGGAGAATGTAAAAACATCCAAAAATTTTCCCCATCAAGAATGTACCTTTCAGTGTGATATTAAAAATACATCTTAACCAACCCTAAACCCAACCCCAATATTCCCCCCAACATAAGTGTGTCCTGAACTCTAACCCTAACCCTAACCCTTACCATATGGGCCCATTCATTCTAATGAATCTCATAGGCTATAATGGAGAATGGAAAACCATCCAAAATTTTTTCCCTTCAAGAGTATACCATTCAATGTGATATTAAAAATACATCTTACCCAACCCTAAACCCAACCCCAATATTCACCCAAACATAAGTGTGTCCTGAGCTCTAACCCTAACCCTAACCCTTACCATATGGGCCCATTCATTCTAATGAATCTCATAGGCTATAATGGAGAATGGAAAACCATCCAAAAAATTTTCCCATCAAGATGTATACCATTCAGTGTGACATTAAAAATAGATCTTACCCAACCCTGAACCCAACCCCAATATTCACCCAAACATAAGTGTGTCCTGAGCTCTAACCCTAACCCTAACCCTTACCATATGGGCCCATTCATTCTAATGAATCTCATAGGCTATAAAGGAGAATGGAAAACCATCCAAAAATCTTTCCCATCAAGAGTATACCATTCAGTGTGATATTAAAAATAGATCTTACCCAACCCTAAACCCAACCCCAATATTCACCCAAACATAAGTGTGTCCTGAACTCTAACCCTAACCCTAACCCTTACCATATGGGCCCATTCATTCTAATGAATCTCATAGGCTATAATGGAGAATGGAAAATCATCCAAAAAATTTTCCCATCAAGATGTATACCATTCAGTGTGATATTAAAAATAGATCTTACCCAACCCTAAACCCAACCCCAATATTCACCCAAACATAAGTGTTTCCTGAACTCTAACCCTAACCCTAACCCTTACCATATGGGCCCATTCATTTTAATGAATCTCATAGACTATAATGGAGAATGGAAAAACATCCAAAAATTTTCCCCATCATGAATGTACCATTCAGTTTGATATTTAAAATACATCTTAACCAACCCTAAACCCAACCCCAATATTCCCCCCAACATAAGTGTGTCCTGAACTCTAACCCTAACCCTAACCCTTACCATATGGGCCCATTCATTTTAATGAATCTCATAGGCTATAATGGAGAATGGAAAAACATCCAAAAATTTTCCCGATCAAGAATGTACCTTTCAGTGTGATATTAGAAATACATCTTAACCAACCGAACCCCAATATTCACCCAAACATAAGTGTTTCCTGAACTCTAACCCTAACCCTAACCCTTACCATATGGGCCCATTCATTTTAATGAATCTCATAGACTATAATGGAGAATGGAAAAACATCCAAAAATTTTCCCCATCATGAATGTACCATTCAGTTTGATATTTAAAATACATCTTAACCAACCCTAAACCCAACCCCAATATTCCCCCCAACATAAGTGTGTCCTGAACTCTAACCCTAACCCTAACCCTTACCATATGGGCCCATTCATTTTAATGAATCTCATAGGCTATAATGGAGAATGGAAAAACATCCAAAAATTTTCCCCATCATGAATGTACCATTCAGTGTGATATTAAAAATAGATCTTACCCAACCCTAAACCCAACCCCAATATTCACCCAAACATAAGTGTTTCCTGAACTCTAACCCTAACCCTAACCCTTACCATAAGGGCCCATTCATTCTAATGAATCTCATAGGCTATAATGGAGAATGGAAAACCATCCAAAATATTTTCCCATCAAGAGTATACCATTCAGTGTGATATTAAAAATAGATCTTACCCAACCCTAAACCCAACCCCAATATTCACCCAAACATAAGTGTGTCCTGAGCTCTAACCCTAACCCTAACCCTTACCATATGGGCCCATTCATTCTAATGAATCTCATAGGCTATAATGGAGAATGGAAAACCATCCAAAAAATTTTCCCATCAAGAGTATACCATTCAATGTGATATTAAAAATAGATCTTACCCAACCCTAAACCCAACCCCAATATTCACCCAAACATAAGTGTGTCCTGAACTCTAACCCTAACCCTAACCCTTACCATATGGGCCCATTCATTTTAATGAATCTCATAGGCTATAATGGAGAATGTAAAAACATCCAAAAATTTTCCCCATCAAGAATGTACCTTTCAGTGTGATATTAAAAATAGATCTTACCCTACCCTAAACCCAACCCCAATATTCACCCAAACATAAGTGTTTCCTGAACTCTAACCCTAACCCTAACCCTTACCATAAGGGCCCATTCATTCTAATGAATCTCATAGGCTATAAAGGAGAATGGAAAACCATCCAAAAATCTTTCCCATCAAGAGTATACCATTCAGTGTGATATTAAAAATAGATCTTACCCAACCCTAAACCCAACCCCAATATTCACCCAAACATAAGTGTGTCCTGAACTCTAACCCTAACCCTAACCCTTACCATATGGGCCCATTCATTCTAATGAATCTCATAGGCTATAATGGAGAATGGAAAATCATCCAAAAAATTTTCCCATCAAGATGTATACCATTCAGTGTGATATTAAAAATAGATCTTACCCAACCCTAAACCCAACCCCAATATTCACCCAAACATAAGTGTGTCCTGAACTCTAACCCTAACCCTAACCCTTACCATATGGGCCCATTCATTTTAATGAATCTCATAGACTATAATGGAGAATGGAAAAACATCCAAAAATTTTCCCCATCATGAATGTACCATTCAGTTTGATATTTAAAATACATCTTAACCAACCCTAAACCCAACCCCAATATTCCCCCCAACATAAGTGTGTCCTGAACTCTAACCCTAACCCTAACCCTTACCATATGGGCCCATTCATTTTAATGAATCTCATAGGCTATAATGGAGAATGGAAAAACATCCAAAAATTTTCCCGATCAAGAATGTACCTTTCAGTGTGATATTAGAAATACATCTTAACCAACCGAACCCCAATATTCACCCAAACATAAGTGTTTCCTGAACTCTAACCCTAACCCTAACCCTTACCATATGGGCCCATTCATTTTAATGAATCTCATAGACTATAATGGAGAATGGAAAAACATCCAAAAATTTTCCCCATCATGAATGTACCATTCAGTTTGATATTTAAAATACATCTTAACCAACCCTAAACCCAACCCCAATATTCCCCCCAACATAAGTGTGTCCTGAACTCTAACCCTAACCCTAACCCTTACCATATGGGCCCATTCATTTTAATGAATCTCATAGGCTATAATGGAGAATGGAAAAACATCCAAAAATTTTCCCCATCATGAATGTACCATTCAGTGTGATATTAAAAATAGATCTTACCCAACCCTAAACCCAACCCCAATATTCACCCAAACATAAGTGTTTCCTGAACTCTAACCCTAACCCTAACCCTTACCATAAGGGCCCATTCATTCTAATGAATCTCATAGGCTATAATGGAGAATGGAAAACCATCCAAAATATTTTCCCATCAAGAGTATACCATTCAGTGTGATATTAAAAATAGATCTTACCCAACCCTAAACCCAACCCCAATATTCACCCAAACATAAGTGTGTCCTGAGCTCTAACCCTAACCCTAACCCTTACCATATGGGCCCATTCATTCTAATGAATCTCATAGGCTATAATGGAGAATGGAAAACCATCCAAAAAATTTTCCCATCAAGAGTATACCATTCAATGTGATATTAAAAATAGATCTTACCCAACCCTAAACCCAACCCCAATATTCACCCAAACATAAGTGTGTCCTGAACTCTAACCCTAACCCTAACCCTTACCATATGGGCCCATTCATTTTAATGAATCTCATAGGCTATAATGGAGAATGTAAAAACATCCAAAAATTTTCCCCATCAAGAATGTACCTTTCAGTGTGATATTAAAAATACATCTTAACCAACCCTAAACCCAACCCCAATATTCCCCCCAACATAAGTGTGTCCTGAACTCTAACCCTAACCCTAACCCTTACCATATGGGCCCATTCATTCTAATGAATCTCATAGGCTATAATGGAGAATGGAAAACCATCCAAAAAATTTTCCCATCAAGAGTATACCATTCAGTGTGATATTAAAAATACATCTTACCCAACCCTGAACCCAACCCCAATATTCACCCAAACATAAGTGTGTCCTGAACTCTAACCCTAACCCTAACACTTACCATATGGGCCCATTCATTTTAATGAATCTCATAGGCTATAATGGAGAATGGAAAAACATCCAAAAATTTTCCCCATCAAGAAAGTTCCATTCAGTGTGATATTAAAAATACATCTTACCCAACCCTAAACCCAACCCCAATATTCCCCCCAACATAAGTGTGTCCTGAACTCTAACCCTAACCCTAACCCTTACCATATGGGCCCATTCATTTTAATGAATCTCATAGGCTATAATGGAGAATGTAAAAACATCCAAAAATTTTCCCCATCAAGAATGTACCTTTCAGTGTGATATTAAAAATACATCTTAACCAACCCTAAACCCAACCCCAATATTCCCCCCAACATAAGTGTGTCCTGAACTCTAACCCTAACCCTAACCCTTACCATATGGGCCCATTCATTCTAATGAATCTCATAGGCTATAATGGAGAATGGAAAACCATCCAAAATTTTTTGCCATCAAGAGTATACCATTCAGTGTGATATTAAAAATAGATCTTACCCAACCCTAAACCCAACCCCAATATTTACCCAAACATAAGTGTGTCCTGAGCTCTAACCCTAACCCGAACCCTTACCATATGGGCCCATTCATTCTAATGAATCTCATAGGCTATAATGGAGAATGGAAAACCATCCAAAAAATTTTCCCATCAAGAGTATACCATTCAGTGTGATATTAAAAATAGATCTTACCCAACCCATAACCCAACCACAATATTCACCCAAACATAAGTGTGTCCTGAGCTCTAACCCTAACCCTAACCCTTACCATATGGGCCCTTTCATTCTAATGAATCTCATAGGCTATAAAGGAGAATGGAAAACCATCCAAAAATCTTTCCCATCAAGAGTATACCATTCAGTGTGATATTAAAAATAGATCTTACCCAACCCTAAACCCAACCCCAATATTCACCCAAACATAAGTGTTTCCTGAACTCTAACCCTAACCCTAACCCTTTCCATATGGGCCCATTCATTTTAATGAATCTCATAGACTATAATGGAGAATGGAAAAACATCCAAAAATTTTCCCCATCATGAATGTACCATTCAGTGTGATATTTAAAATACATCTTAACCAACCCTAAACCCAACCCCAATATTCCCCCCAACATAAGTGTGTCCTGAACTCTAACCCTAACCCTAACCCTTACCATATGGGCCCATTCATTCTAATGAATCTCATAGGCTATAATGGAGAATGGAAAACCATCCAAAATATTTTCCCATCAAGAGTATACCATTCAGTGTGATATTAAAAATAGATCTTACCCCACCCTAAACCCAACCCCAATATTCCCCCCAACATAAGTGTGTCCTGAACTCTAACCCTAACCCTAACCCTTACCATATGGGCCCATTCATTCTAATGAATCTCATAGGCTATAATGGAGAATGGAAAACCATCCAAAATATTTTCCCATCAAGATGTATACCATTCAGTGTGATATTAAAAACAGATCTTAACCAACCCTAAACCCAACCCCAATATTCACCCAAACATAAGTGTGTCCTGAGCTCTAACCCTAACCCTAACCCTTACCATATGGGCCCATTCATTCTAATGAATCTCATAGGCTATAATGGAGAATGGAAAACCATCCAAAATATTTTCCCATCAAGAGTATACCATTCAGTGTGATATTAAAAATACATCTTACCCAACCCTAAACCCAACCCCAATATTCACCCAAACATAAGTGTGTCCTGAGCTCTAACCCTAACCCTAACCCTTACCATATGGGCCCATTCATTCTAATGAATCTCATAGGCTATAATGGGGAATGGAAAACCATCCAAAATATTTTCCCATCAAGAGTATACCATTCAGTGTGATATTAAAAATAGATCTTACCCCACCCTAAACCCAACCCCAATATTCACCCAAACATAAGTGTGTCCTGAGCTCTAACCCTAACCCTAACCCTTACCATATGGGCCCATTCATTCTAATGAATCTCATAGGCTATAATGGAGAATGGAAATCCATCCAAAAATTTTTCCCATCAAGAGTATACATTTCAGTGTGATATTAAATATACTTCTTTCCCAACCCTAAACCCAACCCCAATATTCACCCAAACATAAGTGTGTCCTGAGCTCTAACCCTAACCCTAACCCTTACCATATGGGCCCATTCATTCTAATGAATCTCACAGGCTATAATGGAGAATGGAAAACCATCCAAAAAATTTTCCCTTCAAGAGTATACATTTCAGTGTGATATTAAAAATACTTCTTTCCCAACCCTAAACCCAACCCCAATATTCACCCAAACATAAGTGTGTCCTGAGCTCTAACCCTAACCCTAACCCTTACCATATGGGCCCATTCATTTTAATGAATCTCATAGGCTATAATGGAGAATGTAAAAACATCCAAAAATTTTCCCCATCAAGAATGTACCTTTCAGTGTGATATTAAAAATACATCTTAACCAACCCTAAACCCAACCCCAATATTCCCCCCCAAATAAGTGTGTCCTGAACTCTAACCCTAACCCTAACCCTAACCCTTACCATATGGGCCCATTCATTCTAATGAATCTCATAGGCTATAATGGAGAATGGAAAACCATCCAAAATTTTTTCCCATCAAGAGTATACCATTCAGTGTGATATTAAAAATAGATCTTACCCAACCCTAAACCCAACCCCAATATTCACCCAAACATAAGTGTGTCCTGAGCTCTAACCCTAAACCTAACCCTAACCATATGGTCCTATTCATTCTTATGAATCTCATAGGCTATAATGGAGAATGGAAAACCATCCAAAATATTTTCCCATCAAGAGTATACCATTCAGTGTGATATTAAAAATAGATCTTACCCAACCCTAAACCAAACCCCAATATTCCCCCCAACATAAGTGTGTCCTGAACTCTAACCCTAACCCTAACCCTTACCATATGGGCCCATTCATTTTACTGAATCTCATAGGCTATAATGGAGAATGTAAAAATATCCAAAAATTTTCCCCATCAAGAATGTACCTTTCAGTGTGATATTAAAAATACATCTTAACCAACCCTAAACCCAACCCCAATATTCCGCCCAACATAAGTGTGTCCTGAACTCTAACCCTAACCCTAACCCTTACCATATGGGCCCATTCATTCTAATGAATCTCATAGGCTATAATGGAGAATGGAAAACCATCCAAATTTTTTTCCCTTCAAGAGTATACCATTCAGTGTGATATTAAAAATACATCTTACCCAACCCTAAACCCAACCCCAATATTCACCCAAACATAAGTGTGTCCTGAGCTCTAACCCTAACCCTAACCCTTTCCATATGGGCCCATTCATTCTAATGAATCTCATAGGCTATAATGGAGAATGGAAAACCATCCAAAAAATTTTCCCATCAAGATGTATACCATTCAGTGTGATATTAAAAATAGATCTTACCCAACCCTAAACCCAACCCCAATATTCACCCAAACATAAGTGTTTCCTGAACTCTAACCCTAACCCTAACCCTTACCATATGGGCCCATTCATTTTAATGAATCTCATAGGCTATAATGGAGAATGGAAAAACATCCAAAAATTTTCCCCATCAAGAATGTACCATTCAGTGTGATATTAAAAATACATCTTACCCAACCCTAAACCCAACCCCAATATTCCCCCCAACATAAGTGTGTCCTGAACTCTAACCCTAACCCTAACCCTTACCATATGGGCCCATTCATTTTAATGAATCTCATAGGCTATAATGGAGAATGTAAAAACATCCAAAAATTTTCCCCATCAAGAATGTACCTTTCAGTGTGATATTAAAAATACATCTTAACCAACCCTAAACCCAACCCCAATATTCCCCCCAAAATAAGTGTGTCCTGAACTCTAACCCTAACCCTAACCCTTACCATATGGGCCCATTCATTCTAATGAATCTCATAGGGTATAAGGGAGAATGGAAAACCATCCAAAAATCTTTCCCATCAAGAGTATACCATTCAGTGTGATATTAAAAATAGATCTTACCCAACCCTAAACCCAACCCCAATATTCACCCAAACATAAGTGTGTCCTGAGCTCTAACCCTAACCCTAACCTTTACCATATGGGCCCATTCATTCTAATGAATCTCATAGGCTATAATGGAGAATGGAAAACCATCCAAAATATTTTCCCATCAAGAGTATACCATTCAGTGTGATATTAAAAATAGATCTTACCCCACCCTAAACCCAACCCCAATATTCACCCAAACATAAGTGTGTCCTGAGCTCTAACCCTAACCCTAACCCTTACCATATGGGCCCATTCATTCTAATGGATCTCATAGGCTATAATGGAGAATGGAAAACCATCCAAATTTTTTTCCCTTCAAGAGTATACCATTCAGTGTGATATT
The DNA here is from genome assembly GCF_032191835.1 of Heteronotia binoei. Classification (NCBI taxonomy): domain Eukaryota; kingdom Metazoa; phylum Chordata; class Lepidosauria; order Squamata; family Gekkonidae; genus Heteronotia; species Heteronotia binoei. The sequence goes on from NW_026800169.1 coordinate 367,953, forward strand.
AAAAATACATCTTACCCAACCCTAAACCCAACCCCAATATTCACCCAAACATAAGTGTGTCCTGAGCTCTAACCCTAACCCTAACCCTTTCCATATGGGCCCATTCATTCTAATGAATCTCATAGGCTATAATGGAGAATGGAAAACCATCCAAAAAATTTTCCCATCAAGATGTATACCATTCAGTGTGATATTAAAAATAGATCTTACCCAACCCTAAACCCAACCCCAATATTCACCCAAACATAAGTGTTTCCTGAACTCTAACCCTAACCCTAACCCTTACCATATGGGCCCATTCATTTTAATGAATCTCATAGGCTATAATGGAGAATGGAAAAACATCCAAAAATTTTCCCCATCAAGAATGTACCATTCAGTGTGATATTAAAAATACATCTTACCCAACCCTAAACCCAACCCCAATATTCCCCCCAACATAAGTGTGTCCTGAACTCTAACCCTAACCCTAACCCTTACCATATGGGCCCATTCATTTTAATGAATCTCATAGGCTATAATGGAGAATGTAAAAACATCCAAAAATTTTCCCCATCAAGAATGTACCTTTCAGTGTGATATTAAAAATACATCTTAACCAACCCTAAACCCAACCCCAATATTCCCCCCAAAATAAGTGTGTCCTGAACTCTAACCCTAACCCTAACCCTTACCATATGGGCCCATTCATTCTAATGAATCTCATAGGCTATAATGGAGAATGGAAAACCATCCAAAAATCTTTCCCATCAAGAGTATACCATTCAGTGTGATATTAAAAATAGATCTTACCCAACCCTAAACCCAACCCCAATATTCACCCAAACATAAGTGTGTCCTGAGCTCTAACCCTAACCCTAACCCTTACCATATTGGCCCATTCATTCTAATGAATCTCATAGGCTATAATGGAGAATGGAAAACCATCCAAAATATTTTCCCATCAAGAGTATACCATTCAGTGTGATATTAAAAATAGATCTTACCCCACCCTAAACCCAACCCCAATATTCACCCAAACATAAGTGTGTCCTGAGCTCTAACCCTAACCCTAACCCTTACCATATGGGCCCATTCATTCTAATGGATCTCATAGGCTATAATGGAGAATGGAAAACCATCCAAAAAATTTTCCCTTCAAGAGTATACATTTCAGTGTGATATTAAAAATACATCTTACCCAACCCTAAACCCAACCCCAATATTCACCCAAACATAAGTGTGTCCTGAGCTCTAACCCTAACCCTAACCCTTTCCATATGGGCCCATTCATTCTAATGAATCTCATAGGCTATAATGGAGAATGGAAAACCATCCAAAAAATTTTCCCATCAAGATGTATACCATTCAGTGTGATATTAAAAATAGATCTTACCCAACCCTAAACCCAACCCCAATATTCACCCAAACATAAGTGTTTCCTGAACTCTAACCCTAACCCTAACCCTTACCATATGGGCCCATTCATTTTAATGAATCTCATAGGCTATAATGGAGAATGGAAAAACATCCAAAAATTTTCCCCATCAAGAATGTACCATTCAGTGTGATATTAAAAATACATCTTACCCAACCCTAAACCCAACCCCAATATTCCCCCCAACATAAGTGTGTCCTGAACTCTAACCCTAACCCTAACCCTTACCATATGGGCCCATTCATTTTAATGAATCTCATAGGCTATAATGGAGAATGTAAAAACATCCAAAAATTTTCCCCATCAAGAATGTACCTTTCAGTGTGATATTAAAAATACATCTTAACCAACCCTAAACCCAACCCCAATATTCCCCCCAAAATAAGTGTGTCCTGAACTCTAACCCTAACCCTAACCCTTACCATATGGGCCCATTCATTCTAATGAATCTCATAGGCTATAATGGAGAATGGAAAACCATCCAAAAATCTTTCCCATCAAGAGTATACCATTCAGTGTGATATTAAAAATAGATCTTACCCAACCCTAAACCCAACCCCAATATTCACCCAAACATAAGTGTGTCCTGAGCTCTAACCCTAACCCTAACCCTTACCATATTGGCCCATTCATTCTAATGAATCTCATAGGCTATAATGGAGAATGGAAAACCATCCAAAATATTTTCCCATCAAGAGTATACCATTCAGTGTGATATTAAAAATAGATCTTACCCCACCCTAAACCCAACCCCAATATTCACCCAAACATAAGTGTGTCCTGAGCTCTAACCCTAACCCTAACCCTTACCATATGGGCCCATTCATTCTAATGGATCTCATAGGCTATAATGGAGAATGGAAAACCATCCAAAAAATTTTCCCTTCAAGAGTATACATTTCAGTGTGATATTAAAAATACTTCTTTCCCAACCCTAAACCCAACCCCAATATTCACCCAAACATAAGTGTGTCCTGAGCTCTAACCCTAACCCTAACCCTTACCATATGGGCCCATTCATTCTAATGAATCTCATAGGCTATAATGGAGAATGGAAAACCATCCAAAAAATTTTCCCATCAAGATGTATACCATTCAGTGTGATATTAAAAACAGATCTTAACCAACCCTAAACCCAACCCCAATATTCACCCAAATATAAGTGTGTCCTGAGCTCTAACCCTAACCCTAACCCTTACCATATGGGCCCATGCATTCTAATGAATCTCATAGGCTATAATGGAGAATGGAAAACCATCCAAAATATTTTCCCATCAAGAGTATACCATTCAGTGTGATATTAAAAATACATCTTACCCAACCCTAAACCCAACCCCAATATTCACCCAAACATAAGTGTGTCCTGAGCTCTAACCCTAACCCTAACCCTTACCTTATGGGCCCATTCATTCTAATGAATCTCATAGGCTATAATGGAGAATGGAAAACCATCCAAAATATTTTCCCATCAAGAGTATACCATTCAGTGTGATATTAAAAATAGATCTTACCCCACCCTAAACCCAACCCCAATATTCACCCAAACATAAGTGTGTCCTGAGCTCTAACCCTAACCCTAACCCTTACCATATGGGCCCATTCATTCTAATGAATCTCATAGGCTATAATGGAGAATGGAAAACCATCCAAAAAATTTTCCCTTCAAGAGTATACATTTCAGTGTGATATTAAAAATACTTCTTTCCCAACCCTAAACCCAACCCCAATATTCACCCAAACATAAGTGTGTCCTGAGCTCTAACCCTAACCCTAACCCTTACCATATGGGCCCATTCATTCTAATGAATCTCATAGGCTATAATGGAGAATGGAAAACCATCCAAAAAATTTTCCCATCAAGAGTATACCATTCAGTGTGATATTAAAAATAGATCTTACCCAACCCTAAACCCAACCCCAATATTCCCCCCAACATAAGTGTGTCCTGAACTCTAACCCAAACCCTAACCCTTACCATATGGGCCCATTCATTCTAATGAATCTCATAGGCTATAATGGAGAATGGAAAACCATCCAAAATATTTTCCCATCAAGAGTATACCATTCAGTGTGATATTAAAAATAGATCTTACCCCACCCTAAACCCAACCCCAATATTCCCCCCAACATAAGTGTGTCCTGAACTCTAACCCTAACCCTAACCCTTACCATATGGGCCCATTCATTCTAATGAATCTCATAGGCTATAATGGAGAATGGAAAACCATCCAAAATATTTTCCCATCAAGAGTATACCATTCAGTGTGATATTAAAAATAGATCTTACCCCACCCTAAACCCAACCCCATTATTCCCCCCAACATAAGTGTGTCCTGAACTCTAACCCTAACCCTAACCCTTACCATATGGGCCCATTCATTCTAATGAATCTCATAGGCTATAATGGAGAATGGAAAACCATCCAAAATATTTTCCCATCAAGAGTATACCATTCAGTGTGATATTAAAAATAGATCTTACCCCACCCTAAACCCAACCCCAATATTCACCCAAACATAAGTGTGTCCTGAGCTCTAACCCTAACCCTAACCCTTACCATATGGGCCCATTCATTCTAATGGATCTCATAGGCTATAATGGAGAATGGAAAACCATCCAAATTTTTTTCCCTTCAAGAGTATACCATTCAGTGTGATATTAAAAATACATCTTACCCAACCCTAAACCCAACCCCAATATTCACCCAAACATAAGTGTGTCCTGAGCTCTAACCCTAACCCTAACCCTTTCCATATGGGCCCATTCATTCTAATGAATCTCATAGGCTATAATGGAGAATGGAAAACCATCCAAAAAATTTTCCCATCAAGATGTATACCATTCAGTGTGATATTAAAAATAGATCTTACCCAACCCTAAACCCAACCCCAATATTCACCCAAACATAAGTGTTTCCTGAACTCTAACCCTAACCCTAACCCTTACCATATGGGCCCATTCATTTTAATGAATCTCATAGGCTATAATGGAGAATGGAAAAACATCCAAAAATTTTCCCCATCAAGAATGTACCATTCAGTGTGATATTAAAAATACATCTTACCCAACCCTAAACCCAACCCCAATATTCCCCCCAACATAAGTGTGTCCTGAACTCTAACCCTAACCCTAACCCTTACCATATGGGCCCATTCATTTTAATGAATCTCATAGGCTATAATGGAGAATGTAAAAACATCCAAAAATTTTCCCCATCAAGAATGTACCTTTCAGTGTGATATTAAAAATACATCTTAACCAACCCTAAACCCAACCCCAATATTCCCCCCAAAATAAGTGTGTCCTGAACTCTAACCCTAACCCTAACCCTTACCATATGGGCCCATTCATTCTAATGAATCTCATAGGCTATAATGGAGAATGGAAAACCATCCAAAAATCTTTCCCATCAAGAGTATACCATTCAGTGTGATATTAAAAATAGATCTTACCCAACCCTAAACCCAACCCCAATATTCACCCAAACATAAGTGTGTCCTGAGCTCTAACCCTAACCCTAACCCTTACCATATTGGCCCATTCATTCTAATGAATCTCATAGGCTATAATGGAGAATGGAAAACCATCCAAAATATTTTCCCATCAAGAGTATACCATTCAGTGTGATATTAAAAATAGATCTTACCCCACCCTAAACCCAACCCCAATATTCACCCAAACATAAGTGTGTCCTGAGCTCTAACCCTAACCCTAACCCTTACCATATGGGCCCATTCATTCTAATGGATCTCATAGGCTATAATGGAGAATGGAAAACCATCCAAAAAATTTTCCCTTCAAGAGTATACATTTCAGTGTGATATTAAAAATACTTCTTTCCCAACCCTAAACCCAACCCCAATATTCACCCAAACATAAGTGTGTCCTGAGCTCTAACCCTAACCCTAACCCTTACCATATGGGCCCATTCATTCTAATGAATCTCATAGGCTATAATGGAGAATGGAAAACCATCCAAAAAATTTTCCCATCAAGATGTATACCATTCAGTGTGATATTAAAAACAGATCTTAACCAACCCTAAACCCAACCCCAATATTCACCCAAATATAAGTGTGTCCTGAGCTCTAACCCTAACCCTAACCCTTACCATATGGGCCCATGCATTCTAATGAATCTCATAGGCTATAATGGAGAATGGAAAACCATCCAAAATATTTTCCCATCAAGAGTATACCATTCAGTGTGATATTAAAAATACATCTTACCCAACCCTAAACCCAACCCCAATATTCACCCAAACATAAGTGTGTCCTGAGCTCTAACCCTAACCCTAACCCTTACCTTATGGGCCCATTCATTCTAATGAATCTCATAGGCTATAATGGAGAATGGAAAACCATCCAAAATATTTTCCCATCAAGAGTATACCATTCAGTGTGATATTAAAAATAGATCTTACCCCACCCTAAACCCAACCCCAATATTCACCCAAACATAAGTGTGTCCTGAGCTCTAACCCTAACCCTAACCCTTACCATATGGGCCCATTCATTCTAATGAATCTCATAGGCTATAATGGAGAATGGAAAACCATCCAAAAAATTTTCCCTTCAAGAGTATACATTTCAGTGTGATATTAAAAATACTTCTTTCCCAACCCTAAACCCAACCCCAATATTCACCCAAACATAAGTGTGTCCTGAGCTCTAACCCTAACCCTAACCCTTACCATATGGGCCCATTCATTCTAATGAATCTCATAGGCTATAATGGAGAATGGAAAACCATCCAAAAAATTTTCCCATCAAGAGTATACCATTCAGTGTGATATTAAAAATAGATCTTACCCAACCCTAAACCCAACCCCAATATTCCCCCCAACATAAGTGTGTCCTGAACTCTAACCCAAACCCTAACCCTTACCATATGGGCCCATTCATTCTAATGAATCTCATAGGCTATAATGGAGAATGGAAAACCATCCAAAATATTTTCCCATCAAGAGTATACCATTCAGTGTGATATTAAAAATAGATCTTACCCCACCCTAAACCCAACCCCAATATTCCCCCCAACATAAGTGTGTCCTGAACTCTAACCCTAACCCTAACCCTTACCATATGGGCCCATTCATTCTAATGAATCTCATAGGCTATAATGGAGAATGGAAAACCATCCAAAATATTTTCCCATCAAGAGTATACCATTCAGTGTGATATTAAAAATAGATCTTACCCCACCCTAAACCCAACCCCATTATTCCCCCCAACATAAGTGTGTCCTGAACTCTAACCCTAACCCTAACCCTTACCATATGGGCCCATTCATTCTAATGAATCTCATAGGCTATAATGGAGAATGGAAAACCATCCAAAAAATTTTCCCATCAAGATGTATACCATTCAGTGTGATATTAAAAACAGATCTTAACCAACCCTAAACCCAACCCCAATATTCACCCAAATATAAGTGTGTCCTGAGCTCTAACCCTAACCCTAACCCTTACCATATGGGCCCATTCATTCTAATGAATCTCATAGGGTATAATGGAGAATGGAAAACCATCCAAAAATTTTCCCATCAAGAGTATACCATTCAGTGTGATATTAAAAATAGATCTTACCCAACCCTAAACCCAACCCCAATATTCCCCCCAACATAAGTGTGTCCTGAACTCTAACCCAAACCCTAACCCTTACCATATGGGCCCATTCATTCTAATGAATCTCATAGGCTATAATGGAGAATGGAAAAGCATCCAAAATATTTTCCCATCAAGAGTATACCATTCAGTGTGATATTAAAAATAGATCTTACCCCACCGTAAACCCAACCCCAATATTCCCCCCAACATAAGTGTGTCCTGAACTCTAACCCTAACCCTAACCCTTACCATATGGGCCCATTCATTCTAATGAATCTCATAGGCTATAATGGAGAATGGAAAACCATCCAAAATATTTTCCCATCAAGAGTATACCATTCAGTGTGATATTAAAAATAGATCTTACCCCACCCTAAACCCAACCCCAATATTCCCCCCAACATAAGTGTGTCCTGAACTCTAACCCTAACCCTAACCCTTACCATATGGGCCCATTCATTCTAATGAATCTCTTAGGCTATAATGGAGAATGGAAAACCATCCAAAAAATTTTCCCATCAAGATGTATACCATTCAGTGTGATATTAAAAACAGATCTTAACCAACCCTAAACCCAACCCAAATATTCACCCAAATAAAAGTGTGTCCTGAGCTCTAACCCTAACCCTAACCCTTACCATATGGGCCCATTCATTCTAATGAATCTCATAGGCTATAATGGAGAATGGAAAACCATCCAAAATATTTTCCCATCAAGAGTATACCATTCAGTGTGATATTAAAAATACATCTTACCCAACCCTAAACCCAACCCCAATATTCACCCAAACATAAGTGTGTCCTGAGCTCTAACCCTAACCCTAACCCTTACCTTATGGGCCCATTCATTCTAATGAATCTCATAGGCTATAATGGAGAATGGAAAACCATCCAAAATATTTTCCCATCAAGAGTATACCATTCAGTGTGATATTAAAAATAGATCTTACCCCACCCTAAACCCAACCCCAACATTCACCCAAACATAAGTGTGTCCTGAGCTCTAACCCAAACCCTAACCCTTACCATATGGGCCCATTCATTCTAATGAATCTCATAGGCTATAATGGAGAATGGAAAACCATCCCAAAATCTTTCCCATCAAGAGTATACCATTCAGTGTGATGTTAAAAATAGATCTTACCCAACCCTAAACCCAACCCCAATATTCACCCAAACATAAGTGTGTCCTGAGCTCTAACCCTAACCCTAACCCTTACCATATGGGCCCATTCATTCTAATGAATCTCATAGGCTATAATGGAGAATGGAAAACCATCCAAAATATTTTCCCATCAAGAGTATACCATTCTGTGTGATATTAAAAATAGATCTTAAACCACCCTAAACCCAACCCCAATATTCACCCAAACATAAGTGTGTCCTGAGCTCTAACCCTAACCCTAACCCTTACCATATGGGCCCATTCATTCTAATGAATCTCATAGGCTATAATGGAGAATGGAAAACCATCAAAAATATTTTTCCCTTCAAGAGTATACATTTCAGTGTGATATTAAAAATACTTCTTTCCCAACCCTAAGCCCAACCCCAATATTCACCCAAACATAAGTGTGTCCTGAGCTCTAACCCTAACCCTAACCCTTACCATATGGGCCCATTCATTCTAATGAATCTCATAGGCTATAATGGAGAATGGAAAACCATCCAAAATATTTTCCCATCAAGAGTATACCATTCAGTGTGATATTAAAAATAGATCTTACCCAACCCTAAACCCAACCCCAATATTCCCCCCAACATAAGTGTGTCCTGAACTCTAACCCTAACCCTAACCCTTACCATATGGGCCCATTCATTCTAATGAATCTCATAGGCTATAATGGAGAATGGAAAACCATCCAAAAATTTTTCCCATCAAGAGTATAACATTCAGTGTGATATTAAAAATAGATCTTACCCAACCCTAAACCCAACCCCAATATTCACCCAAACATAAGTGTGTCCTGAACTCTAACCCTAACCCTAACCCTTACCATATGGGCCCATTCATTTTAATGAATCTCATAGGCTATAATGGAGAATGGAAAAACATCCAAAAATTTTCCCCATCAAGAATGTACCATTCAGTGTGATATTAAAAATACATCTTACCCAACCCTAAACCCAACCCCAATATCCCCCCCAACATAAGTGTGTCCTGAGCTCTAACCCTAACCCTAACCCTTACCATATGGGCCCATTCATTTTAATGAATCTCATAGGCTATAATGGAGAATGTAAAAACATCCAAAAATTTTCCCCATCAAGAATGTACCTTTCAGTGTGATATTAAAAATACATCTTAACCAACCCTAAACCCAACCCCAATATTCCCCCCCAAATAAGTGTGTCCTGAACTCTAACCCTAACCCTAACCCTAACCCTTACCATATGGGCCCATTCATTCTAATGAATCTCATAGGCTATAATGGAGAATGGAAAACCATCCAAAATTTTTTCCCATCAAGAGTATACCATTCAGTGTGATATTAAAAATAGATCTTACCCAACCCTAAACCCAACCCCAATATTCACCCAAACATAAGTGTGTCCTGAGCTCTAACCCTAAACCTAACCCTAACCATATGGTCCTATTCATTCTTATGAATCTCATAGGCTATAATGGAGAATGGAAAACCATCCAAAATATTTTCCCATCAAGAGTATACCATTCAGTGTGATATTAAAAATAGATCTTACCCAACCCTAAACCCAACCCCAATATTCCCCCCAACATAAGTGTGTCCTGAACTCTAACCCTAACCCTAACCCTTACCATATGGGCCCATTTATTTTACTGAATCTCATAGGCTATAATGGAGAATGTAAAAATATCCAAAAATTTTCCCCATCAAGAATGTACCTTTCAGTGTGATATTAAAAATACATCTTAACCAACCCTAAACCCAACCCCAATATTCCGCCCAACATAAGTGTGTCCTGAACTCTAACCCTAACCTAACCCTTACCATATGGGCCCATTCATTCTAATGAATCTCATAGGCTATAATGGAGAATGGAAAACCATCCAAATTTTTTTCCCTTCAAGAGTATACCATTCAGTGTGATATTAAAAATACATCTTACCCAACCCTAAACCCAACCCCAATATTCACCCAAACATAAGTGTGTCCTGAGCTCTAACCCTAACCCTAACCCTTTCCATATGGGCCCATTCATTCTAATGAATCTCATAGGCTATAATGGAGAATGGAAAACCATCCAAAAAATTTTCCCATCAAGATGTATACCATTCAGTGTGATATTAAAAATAGATCTTACCCAACCCTAAACCCAACCCCAATATTCACCCAAACATAAGTGTTTCCTGAACTCTAACCCTAACCCTAACCCTTACCATATGGGCCCATTCATTTTAATGAATCTCATAGGCTATAATGGAGAATGGAAAAACATCCAAAAATTTTCCCCATCAAGAATGTACCATTCAGTGTGATATTAAAAATACATCTTACCCAACCCTAAACCCAACCCCAATATTCCCCCCAACATAAGTGTGTCCTGAACTCTAACCCTAACCCTAACCCTTACCATATGGGCCCATTCATTTTAATGAATCTCATAGGCTATAATGGAGAATGTAAAAACATCCAAAAATTTTCCCCATCAAGAATGTACCTTTCAGTGTGATATTAAAAATACATCTTAACCAACCCTAAACCCAACCCCAATATTCCCCCCAAAATAAGTGTGTCCTGAACTCTAACCCTAACCCTAACCCTTACCATATGGGCCCATTCATTCTAATGAATCTCATAGGCTATAATGGAGAATGGAAAACCATCCAAAAATCTTTCCCATCAAGAGTATACCATTCAGTGTGATATTAAAAATAGATCTTACCCAACCCTAAACCCAACCCCAATATTCACCCAAACATAAGTGTGTCCTGAGCTCTAACCCTAACCCTAACCCTTACCATATGGGCCCATTCATTCTAATGAATCTCATAGGCTATAATGGAGAATGGAAAACCATCCAAAATATTTTCCCATCAAGAGTATACCATTCAGTGTGATATTAAAAATAGATCTTACCCCACCCTAAACCCAACCCCAATATTCACCCAAACATAAGTGTGTCCTGAGCTCTAACCCTAACCCTAACCCTTACCATATGGGCCCATTCATTCTAATGAATCTCATAGGCTATAATGGAGAATGGAAAACCATCCAAAATATTTTCCCATCAAGAGTATACCATTCAGTGTGATATTAAAAATAGATCTTACCCCACCCTAAACCCAACCCCAATATTCCCCCCAACATAAGTGTGTCCTGAACTCTAACCCTAACCCTAACCCTTACCATATGGGCCCATTCATTCTAATGAATCTCATAGGCTATAATGGAGAATGGAAAACCATCCAAAAAATTTTCCCATCAAGATGTATACCATTCAGTGTGATATTAAAAACAGATCTTACCCCACCCTAAACCCAACCCCAATATTCCCCCCAACATAAGTGTGTCCTGAACTCTAACCCTAACCCTAACCCTTACCATATGGGCCCATTCATTCTAATGAATCTCATAGGCTATAATGGAGAATGGAAAACCATCCAAAATATTTTCCCATCAAGAGTATACCATTCAGTGTGATATTAAAAATACATCTTACCCAACCCTAAACCCAACCCCAATATTCACCCAAACATAAGTGTGTCCTGAGCTCTAACCCTAACCCTAACCCTTACCTTATGGGCCCATTCATTCTAATGAATCTCATAGGCTATAATGGAGAATGGAAAACCATCCAAAATATATTCCCATCAAGAGTATACCATTCAGTGTGATATTAAAAATAGATCTTACCCCACCCTAAACCCAACCCCAATATTCACCCAAACATAAGTGTTTCCTGAGCTCTAACCCTAACCCTAACCCTTACCATATGGGCCCATTCATTCTAATGAATCTCATAGGCTATAATGGAGAATGGAAAACCATCCAAAAAATTTTCCCTTCAAGAGTATACATTTCAGTGTGATATTAAAAATACTTCTTTCCCAACCCTAAACCCAACCCCAATATTCACCCAAACATAAGTGTGTCCTGAGCTCTAACCCTAACCCTAACCCTTACCATATGGGCCCATTCATTCTAATGAATCTCATAGGCTATAATGGAGAATGGAAAACCATCCAAAAAATTTTCCCATCAAGAGTATACCATTCAGTGTGATATTAAAAATAGATCTTACCCAACCCTAAACCCAACCCCAATATTCCCCCCAACATAAGTGTGTCCTGAACTCTAACCCAAACCCTAACCCTTACCATATGGGCCCATTCATTCTAATGAATCTCATAGGCTATAATGGAGAATGGAAAACCATCCAAAATATTTTCCCATCAAGAGTATACCATTCAGTGTGATATTAAAAATAGATCTTACCCCACCCTAAACCCAACCCCAATATTCCCCCCAACATAAGTGTGTCCTGAACTCTAACCCTAACCCTAACCCTTACCATATGGGCCCATTCATTCTAATGAATCTCATAGGCTATAATGGAGAATGGAAAACCATCCAAAATATTTTCCCATCAAGAGTATACCATTCAGTGTGATATTAAAAATAGATCTTACCCCACCCTAAACCCAACCCCAATATTCCCCCCAACATAAGTGTGTCCTGAACTTTAACCCTAACCCTAACCCTTACCATATGGGCCCATTCATTCTAATGAATCTCATAGGCTATAATGGAGAATGGAAAACCATCCAAAAAATTTTCCCATCAAGATGTATACCATTCAGTGTGATATTAAAAACAGATCTTAACCAACCCTAAACCCAACCCCAATATTCACCCAAATATAAGTGTGTCCTGAGCTCTAACCCTAACCCTAACCCTTACCATATGGGCCCATGCATTCTAATGAATCTCATAGGCTATAATGGAGAATGGAAAACCATCCAAAATATTTTCCCATCAAGAGTATACCATTCAGTGTGATATTAAAAATACATCTTACCCAACCCTAAACCCAACCCCAATATTCACCCAAACATAAGTGTGTCCTGAGCTCTAACCCTAACCCTAACCCTTACCTTATGGGCCCATTCATTCTAATGAATCTCATAGGCTATAATGGAGAATGGAAAACCATCCAAAATATTTTCCCATCAAGAGTATACCATTCAGTGTGATATTAAAAATAGATCTTACCCCACCCTAAACCCAACCCCAATATTCACCCAAACATAAGTGTGTCCTGAGCTCTAACCCTAACCCTAACCCTTACCATATGGGCCCATTCATTCTAATGAATCTCATAGGCTATAATGGAGAATGGAAAACCATCCAAAAAATTTTCCCTTCAAGAGTATACATTTCAGTGTGATATTAAAAATACTTCTTTCCCAACCCTAAACCCAACCCCAATATTCACCCAAACATAAGTGTGTCCTGAGCTCTAACCCTAACCCTAACCCTTACCATATGGGCCCATTCATTCTAATGAATCTCATAGGCTATAATGGAGAATGGAAAACCATCCAAAAAATTTTCCCATCAAGAGTATACCATTCAGTGTGATATTAAAAATAGATCTTACCCAACCCTAAACCCAACCCCAATATTCCCCCCAACATAAGTGTGTCCTGAACTCTAACCCAAACCCTAACCCTTACCATATGGGCCCATTCATTCTAATGAATCTCATAGGCTATAATGGAGAATGGAAAACCATCCAAAATATTTTCCCATCAAGAGTATACCATTCAGTGTGATATTAAAAATAGATCTTACCCCACCCTAAACCCAACCCCAATATTCCCCCCAACATAAGTGTGTCCTGAACTCTAACCCTAACCCTAACCCTTACCATATGGGCCCATTCATTCTAATGAATCTCATAGGCTATAATGGAGAATGGAAAAACATCCAAAATATTTTCCCATCAAGAGTATACCATTCAGTGTGATATTAAAAATAGATCTTACCCCACCCTAAACCCAACCCCATTATTCCCCCCAACATAAGTGTGTCCTGAACTCTAACCCTAACCCTAATCCTTACCATATGGGCCCATTCATTCTAATGAATCTCATAGGCTATAATGGAGAATGGAAAACCATCCAAAAAATTTTCCCATCAAGATGTATACCATTCAGTGTGATATTAAAAACAGATCTTAACCAACCCTAAACCCAACCCCAATATTCACCCAAATATAAGTGTGTCCTGAGCTCTAACCCTAACCCTAACCCTTACCATATGGGCCCATTCATTCTAATGAATCTCATAGGCTATAATGGAGAATGGAAAAACATCCAAAAATTTTCCCCATCAAGAATGTACCATTCAGTGTGATATTAAAAATACATCTTACCCAACCCTAAACCCAACCCCAATATTCCCCCCAACATAAGTGTGTCCTGAACTCTAACCCTAACCCTAACCCTTACCATATGGGCCCATTCATTTTACTAAATCTCATAGGCTATAATGGAGAATGTAAAAACATCCAAAAATTTTCCCCATCAAGAATGTACCTTTCAGTGTGATATTAAAAATACATCTTAACCAACCCTAAACCCAACCCCAATATTCCCCCCAACATAAGTGTGTCCTGAACTCTAACCCTAACCCTAACCCTTACCATATGGGCCCATTCATTCTAATGAATCTCATAGGCTATAATGGAGGATGGAAAACCATCCAAAATTTTTTCCCTTCAAGAGTATACCATTCAGTGTGATATTAAAAATACATCTTACCCAACCCTAAAGCCAACCCCAATATTCACCCAAACATAAGTGTGTCCTGAGCTCTAACCCTAACCCTAACCCTTACCATATGGGCCCATTCATTCTAATGAATCTCATAGGCTATAATGGAGAATGGAAAACCATCCAAAAATTTTCCCATCAAGATGTATACCATTCAGTGTGATATTAAAAATAGATCTTACCCAACCCTAAACCCAACCCCAATATTCACCCAAACATAAGTGTGTCCTGAACTCTAACCCTAACCCTAACCCTTACCATATGGGCCCATTCATTCTAATGAATCTCATAGACTATAATGGAGAATGGAAAAACATCCAAAAATTTTCCCCATCATGAATGTACCATTCAGTGTGATATTTAAAATACATCTTAACCAACCCTAAACCCAACCCCAATATTCCCCCCAACATAAGTGTGTCCTGAACTCTAACCCTAACCCTAACCCTTACCATATGGGCCCATTCATTTTAATGAATCTCATAGGCTATAATGGAGAATGGAAAAACATCCAAAAATTTTCCCGATCAAGAATGTACCTTTCAGTGTGATATTAAAAATACATCTTAACCAACCCTAAACCCAACCCCAATATTCACCCAAACATAAGTGTGTCCTGAGCTCTAACCCTAACCCTAACCCTTACCATAAGGGCCCATTCATTCTAATGAATCTCATAGGCTATAATAGAGAATGGAAAATCATCCAAAAAATTTTCCCATCAAGAGTATACCATTCAGTGTGATATTAAAAATAGATCTTACCCAACCCTGAACCCAACCCCAATATTCACCCAAACATAAGTGTGTCCTGAACTCTAACCCTAACCCTAACCCTTACCATATGGGCCCATTCATTTTAATGAATCTCATAGGCTATAATGGAGAATGTAAAAACATCCAAAAATTTTCCCCATCAAGAATGTACCTTTCAGTGTGATATTAAAAATACATCTTAACCAACCCTAAACCCAACCCCAATATTCCCCCCAACATAAGTGTGTCCTGAACTCTAACCCTAACCCTAACCCTTACCATATGGGCCCATTCATTCTAATGAATCTCATAGGCTATAATGGAGAATGGAAAACCATCCAAAATTTTTTCCCTTCAAGAGTATACCATTCAGTGTGATATTAAAAATACATCTTACCCAACCCTAAACCCAACCCCAATATTCACCCAAACATAAGTGTGTCCTGAGCTCTAACCCTAACCCGAACCCTTACCATATGGGCCCATTCATTCTAATTAATCTCATAGGCTATAATGGAGAATGGAAAACCATCCAAAAAATTTTCCCATCAAGAGTATACCATTCAGTGTGATATTAAAAATAGATCTTACCCAACCCTGAACCCAACCCCAATATTCACCCAAACATAAGTGTGTCCTGAACTCTAACCCTAACCCTAACACTTACCATATGGGCCCATTCATTTTAATGAATCTCATAGGCTATAATGGAGAATGGAAAAACATCCAAAAATTTTCCCCATCAAGAATGTTCCATTCAGTGTGATATTAAAAATACATCTTACCCAACCCTAAACCCAACCCCAATATTCCCCCCATTAAAGTGTGTCCTGAACTCTAACCCTAACCCTAACCCTTACCATATGGGCCCATTCATTTTAATGAATCTCATAGGCTATAATGGAGAATGTAAAAACATCCAAAAATTTTCCCCATCAAGAATGTACCTTTCAGTGTGATATTAAAAATACATCTTAACCAACCCTAAACCCAACCCCAATATTCCCCCCAACATAAGTGTGTCCTGAACTCTAACCCTAACCCTAACCCTTACCATATGGGCCCATTCATTCTAATGAATCTCATAGGCTATAATGGAGAATGGAAAACCATCCAAAAATTTTTGCCATCAAGAGTATACCATTCAGTGTGATATTAAAAATAGATCTTACCCAACCCTGAACCCAACCCCAATATTCACCCAAACATAAGTGTGTGCTGAGCTCTAACCCTAACCCTAACCCTTACCATATGGACCCATTCATTCTAATGAATCTCATAGGCTATAATGGAGAATGGAAAACCATCCAAAAATCTTTCCCATCAAGAGTATACCATTCAGTGTGATATTAAAAATAGATCTTACCCAACCCTAAATCCAACCCCAATATTCC
Organism: Heteronotia binoei; assembly: GCF_032191835.1. Taxonomy (NCBI): domain Eukaryota; kingdom Metazoa; phylum Chordata; class Lepidosauria; order Squamata; family Gekkonidae; genus Heteronotia; species Heteronotia binoei. The sequence goes on from NW_026800169.1 coordinate 384,889, forward strand.
CCCCAACATAAGTGTGTCCTGAACTCTAACCCTAACCCTAACCCTAACCCTTACCATATGGGCCCATTCATTCTAATGAATCTCATAGGCTATAATGGAGAATGGAAAACCATCCAAAATTTTTTCCCTTCAAGAGTATACCATTCAGTGTGATATTAAAAATACATCTTACCCAACCCTAAACCCAACCCCAATATTCACCCAAACATAAGTGTGTCCTGAGCTCTAACCCTAACCCGAACCCTTACCATATGGGCCCATTCATTCTAATTAATCTCATAGGCTATAATGGAGAATGGAAAACCATCCAAAAAATTTTCCCATCAAGAGTATACCATTCAGTGTGATATTAAAAATAGATCTTACCCAACCCTGAACCCAACCCCAATATTCACCCAAACATAAGTGTGTCCTGAACTCTAACCCTAACCCTAACACTTACCATATGGGCCCATTCATTTTAATGAATCTCATAGGCTATAATGGAGAATGGAAAAACATCCAAAAATTTTCCCCATCAAGAATGTTCCATTCAGTGTGATATTAAAAATACATCTTACCCAACCCTAAACCCAACCCCAATATTCCCCCCATTAAAGTGTGTCCTGAACTCTAACCCTAACCCTAACCCTTACCATATGGGCCCATTCATTTTAATGAATCTCATAGGCTATAATGGAGAATGTAAAAACATCCAAAAATTTTCCCCATCAAGAATGTACCTTTCAGTGTGATATTAAAAATACATCTTAACCAACCCTAAACCCAACCCCAATATTCCCCCCAACATAAGTGTGTCCTGAACTCTAACCCTAACCCTAACCCTTACCATATGGGCCCATTCATTCTAATGAATCTCATAGGCTATAATGGAGAATGGAAAACCATCCAAAAATTTTTGCCATCAAGAGTATACCATTCAGTGTGATATTAAAAATAGATCTTACCCAACCCTGAACCCAACCCCAATATTCACCCAAACATAAGTGTGTGCTGAGCTCTAACCCTAACCCTAACCCTTACCATATGGACCCATTCATTCTAATGAATCTCATAGGCTATAATGGAGAATGGAAAACCATCCAAAAATCTTTCCCATCAAGAGTATACCATTCAGTGTGATATTAAAAATAGATCTTACCCAACCCTAAATCCAACCCCAATATTCACCCAAACATAAGTGTGTCCTGAGCTCTAACCCTAACCCTAACCCTTACCATATGGGCCCATTCATTCTAATGAATCTCATAGGCTATAATGGAGAATGGAAAACCATCCAAAAAATTTTCCCATCAAGAGTATACCATTCAATGTGATATTAAAAATAGATCTTACCCAACCGTAAACCCAACCCCAATATTCACCCAAACATAAGTGTGTCCTGAACTCTAACCCTAACCCTAACCCTTACCATATGGGCCCATTCATTTTAATGAATCTCATAGGCTATAATGGAGAATGTAAAAACATCCAAAAATTTTCCCCATCAAGAATGTACCTTTCAGTGTGATATTAAAAATACATCTTAACCAACCCTAAACCCAACCCCAATATTCCCCCCAACATAAGTGTGTCCTGAACTCTAACCCTAACCCTAACCCTTACCATATGGGCCCATTCATTCTAATGAATCTCATAGGCTATAATGGAGAATGGAAAACCATCCAAAAATTTTTCCCTTCAAGAGTATACCATTCAGTGTGATATTAAAAATACATCTTACCCAACCCTAAACCCAACCCCAATATTCACCCAAACATAAGTGTGTCCTGAGCTCTAACCCTAACCCGAACCCTTACCATATGGGCCCATTCATTCTAATGAATCTCATAGGCTATAATGGAGAATGGAAAACCATCCAAAAAATTTTCCCATCAAGAGTATACCATTCAGGGTGATATTAAAAATAGATCTTACCCAACCCTGAACCCAACCCCAATATTCACCCAAACATAAGTGTGCCCTGAGCTCTAACCCTAACCCTAACACTTACCATATGGGCCCATTCATTCTAATGAATCTCATAGGCTATAAAGGAGAATGGAAAACCATCCAAAAATCTTTCCCATCAAGAGTATACCATTCAGTGTGATATTAAAAATAGATCTTACCCAACCCTAAACCCAACCCCAATATTCACCCAAACATAAGTGTGTCCTGAACTCTAACCCTAACCCTAACCCTTACCATATGGGCCCATTCATTCTAATGAATCTCATAGGCTATAATGGAGAATGGAAAATCATCCAAAAATTTTTCCCATCAAGATGTATACCATTCAGTGTGATATTAAAAATAGATCTTACCCAACCCTAAACCCAACCCCAATATTCACCCAAACATAAGTGTTTCCTGAACTCTAACCCTAACCCTAACCCTTACCATATGGGCCCATTCATTTTAATGAATCTCATAGACTATAATGGAGAATGGAAAAACATCCAAAAATTTTCCCCATCATGAATGTACCATTCAGTGTGATATTTAAAATACATCTTAACCAACCCTAAACCCAACCCCAATATTCCCCCCAACATAAGTGTGTCCTGAACTCTAACCCTAACCCTAACCCTTACCATATGGGCCCATTCATTTTAATGAATCTCATAGGCTATAATGGAGAATGGAAAAACATCCAAAAATTTTCCCGATCAAGAATGTACCTTTCAGTGTGATATTAAAAATACATCTTAACCAACCCTAAACCCAACCCCAATATTCACCCAAACATAAGTGTGTCCTGAGCTCTAACCCTAACCCTAACCCTTACCATATGGGCCCATTCATTCTAATGAATCTCATAGGCTATAATGGAGAATGGAAAATCATCCAAAAAATTTTCCCATCAAGAGTATACCATTCAGTGTGATATTAAAAATAGATCTTACCCAACCCTGAACCCCACCCCAATATTCACCCAAACATAAGTGTGTCCTGAGCTCTAACCCTAACCCAAACCCTTACCATAAGGGCCCATTCATTCTAATGAATCTCATAGGCTATAATGGAGAATGGAAAACCATCCAAAAATCTTTCCCATCAAGAGTATACCATTCAGTGTGATATTAAAAATAGATCTTACCCAACCCTAAACCCAACCCCAATATTCACCCAAACATAAGTGTGTCCTGAGCTCTAACCCTAACCCTAACCCTTACCATAAGAGCCCATTCATTTTAATGAATCTCAAAGGCTATAATGGAGAATGTAAAAACATCCAAAAATTTTCCCCACCAAGAATGTACCTTTCAGTGTGATATTAAAAATACATCTTAACCAACCCTAAACCCAACCCCAATATTCCCCCCAACATAAGTGTGTCCTGAACTCTAACCCTAACCCTAACCCTTACCATATGGGCCCATTCATTCTAATGAATCTCATAGGCTATAATGGAGAATGGAAAACCATCCAAAATTTTTTCCCTTCAAGAGTATACCATTCAGTGTGATATTAAAAATACATCTTACCCAACCCTAAACCCAACCCCAATATTCACCCAAACATAAGTGTGTCCTGAGCTCTAACCCTAACCCGAACCCTTACCATATGGGCCCATTCATTCTAATGAATCTCATAGGCTATAATGGAGAATGGAAAACCATCCAAAAAATTTTCCCATCAAGAGTATACCATTCAGTGTGATATTAAAAATAGATCTTACCCAACCCTGAACCCAACCCCAATATTCACCCAAACATAAGTGTGTCCTGAGCTCTAACCCTAACCCTAACCCTTACCATATGGGCCCATTCATTCTAATGAATCTCATAGGCTATAAAGGAGAATGGAAAACCATCCAAAAATCTTTCCCATCAAGAGTATACCATTCAGTGTGATATTAAAAATAGATCTTACCCAACCCTAAACCCAACCCCAATATTCACCCAAACATAAGTGTGTCCTGAACTCTAACCCTAACCCTAACCCTTACCATATGGGCCCATTCATTCTAATGAATCTCATAGGCTATAATGGAGAATGGAAAATCATCCAAAAATTTTTCCCATCAAGATGTATACCATTCAGTGTGATATTAAAAATAGATCTTACCCAACCCTAAACCCAACCCCAATATTCACCCAAACATAAGTGTTTCCTGAACTCTAACCCTAACCCTAACCCTTACCATATGGGCCCATTCATTTTAATGAATCTCATAGACTATAATGGAGAATGGAAAAACATCCAAAAATTTTCCCCATCATGAATGTACCATTCAGTGTGATATTTAAAATACATCTTAACCAACCCTAAACCCAACCCCAATATTCCCCCCAACATAAGTGTGTCCTGAACTCTAACCCTAACCCTAACCCTTACCATATGGGCCCATTCATTTTAATGAATCTCATAGGCTATAATGGAGAATGGAAAAACATCCAAAAATTTTCCCGATCAAGAATGTACCTTTCAGTGTGATATTAAAAATACATCTTAACCAACCCTAAACCCAACCCCAATATTCACCCAAACATAAGTGTGTCCTGAGCTCTAACCCTAACCCTAACCCTTACCATATGGGCCCATTCATTCTAATGAATCTCATAGGCTATAATGGAGAATGGAAAATCATCCAAAAAATTTTCCCATCAAGAGTATACCATTCAGTGTGATATTAAAAATAGATCTTACCCAACCCTGAACCCCACCCCAATATTCACCCAAACATAAGTGTGTCCTGAGCTCTAACCCTAACCCAAACCCTTACCATAAGGGCCCATTCATTCTAATGAATCTCATAGGCTATAATGGAGAATGGAAAACCATCCAAAAATCTTTCCCATCAAGAGTATACCATTCAGTGTGATATTAAAAATAGATCTTACCCAACCCTAAACCCAACCCCAATATTCACGCAAACATAAGTGTGTCCTGAGCTCTAACCCTAACCCTAACCCTTACCATATGGGCCCATTCATTCTAATGAATCTCGTAGGCTATAATGGAGAATGGAAAACCATCCAAAATATTTTCCCATCAAGAGTATACCATTCAGTGTGATATTAAAAATAGATCTTACCCAACCCTAAACCCAACCCCAATATTCACCCAAACATAAGTGTGTCCTGAGCTCTAACCCTAACCCTAACCCTTACCATATGGGCCCATTCATTCTAATGAATCTCATAGGCTATAATGGAGAATGGAAAACCATCCAAAATATTTTCCCATCAAGAGTATACCATTCAGTGTGATATTAAAAATAGATCTTACCCAACCCTGAACCCAACCCCAATATTCACCCAAACATAAGTGTGTCCTGAGCTCTAACCCTAACCCAAACCCTTACCATAAGGGCCCATTCATTCTAATGAATCTCATAGGCTATAATGGAGAATGGAAAACCATCCAAAAATCTTTCCCATCAAGAGTATACCATTCAGTGTGATATTAAATATAGATCTTACCCAACCCTAAACCCAACCCCAATATTCACCCAAACATAAGTGTGTCCTGAGCTCTAACCCTAACCCTAACCCTTACCATATGGGCCCATTCATTCTAATGAATCTCATAGGCTATAATGGAGAATGGAAAATCATCCAAAAAATTTTCCCATCAAGAGTATACCATTCAGTGTGATATGAAAAATAGATCTTACCCAACCCTGAACCCCACCCCAATATTCACCCAAACATAAGTGTGTCCTGAGCTCTAACCCTAACCCAAACCCTTACCATAAGGGCCCATTCATTCTAATGAATCTCATAGGCTATAATGGAGAATGGAAAACCATCCAAAAATCTTTCCCATCAAGAGTATACCATTCAGTGTGATATTAAATATAGATCTTACCCAACCCTAAACCCAACCCCAATATTCACCCAAACATAAGTGTGTCCTGAGCTCTAACCCTAACCCAAACCCTTACCATAAGGGCCCATTCATTCTAATGAATCTCATAGGCTATAATGGAGAATGGAAAACCATCCAAAAATCTTTCCCATCAAGAGTATACCATTCAGTGTGATATTAAATATAGATCTTACCCAACCCTAAACCCAACCCCAATATTCACCCAAACATAAGTGTGTCCTGAGCTCTAACCCTAACCCTAACCCTTACCATATGGGCCCATTCATTCTAATGAATCTCATAGGCTATAATGGAGAATGGAAAACCATCCAAAATATTTTCCCATCAAGAGTATACCATTCAGTGTGATATTAAAAATAGATCTTACCCAACCCTAAACCCAACCCCAATATTCACCCAAACATAAGTGTGTCCTGAGCTCTAACCCTAACCCTAACCCTTACCATATGGGCCCATTCATTCTAATGAATCTCATAGGCTATAATGGAGAATGGAAAACCATCCAAAAAATTTTCCCATCAAGAGTATACCATTCAATGTGATATTAAAAATAGATCTTACCCAACCCTAAACCCAACCCCAATATTCACCCAAACATAAGTGTGTCCTGAACTCTAACCCTAACCCTAACCCTTACCATATGGGCCCATTCATTTTAATGAATCTCATAGGCTATAATGGAGAATGTAAAAACATCCAAAAATTTTCCCCATCAAGAATGTACCTTTCAGTGTGATATTAATAATACATCTTGACCAACCCTAAACCCAACCCCAATATTCCCCCCAACATAAGTGTGTCCTGAACTCTAACCCTAACCCTAACCCTTACCATATGGGCCCATTCATTCTAATGAATCTCATAGGTTATAATGGAGAATGGAAAACCATCTAAAATTTTTTCCCTTCAAGAGTATACCATTCAGTGTGATATTAAAAATACATCTTACCCAACCCTAAACCCAACCCCAATATTCACCCAAACATAAGTGTGTCCTGAGCTCTAACCCTAACCCGAACCCTTACCATATGGGCCCATTCATTCTAATGAATCTCATAGGCTATACTGGAGAATGGAAAATCATCCAAAAAATTTTCCCATCAAGAGTATACCATTCAGTGTGATATTAAAAATAGATCTTACCCAACCCTGAACCCAACCCCAATATTCACCCAAACATAAGTGTGTCCTGAGCTCTAACCCTAACCCTAACCCTTACCATATGGGCCCATTCATTCTAATGAATCTCATAGGCTATAATGGAGAATGGAAAATCATCCAAAAAATTTTCCCATCAAGAGTATACCATTCAGTGTGATATTAAAAATAGATCTTACCCAACCCTGAACCCAACCCCAATATTCACCCAAACATAAGTGTGTCCTGAGCTCTAACCCTAACCCTAACCCTTACCATAAGGGCCCATTCATTCTAATGAATCTCATAGGCTATAATGGAGAATGGAAAACCATCCAAAAATCTTTCCCATCAAGAGTATACCATTCAGTGTGATATTAAAAATAGATCTTACCCAACCCTAAACCCAACCCCAATATTCACCCAAACATAAGTGTGTCCTGAGCTCTAACCCTAACCCTATCCCTTACCATATGGGCCCATTCATTCTAATGAATCTCATAGGCTATAATGGAGAATGTAAAACCATCCAAAATATTTTCCCATCAAGAGTATACCATTCAGTGTGATATTAAAAATAGATCTTACCCAACCCTAAACCCAACCCCAATATTCACCCAAACATAAGTGTGTCCTGAGCTCTAACCCTAACCCTAACCCTTACCATATGGGCCCATTCATTCTAATGAATCTCATAGGCTATAATGGAGAATGGAAAACCATCCAAAAAAATTTCCCATCAAGAGTATACCATTCAATGTGATATTAAAAATAGATCTTACCCAACCCTAAACCCAACCCCAATATTCACCCAAACATAAGTGTTTCCTGAACTCTAACCCTAACCCTAACCCTTACCATATGGGCCCATTCATTTTAATGAATCTCATAGACTATAATGGAGAATGGAAAAACATCCAAAAATTTTCCCCATCATGAATGTACCATTCAGTGTGATATTTAAAATACATCTTAACCAACCCTAAACCCAACCCCAATATTCCCCCCCAACATAAGTGTGTCCTGAACTCTAACCCTAACCCTAACCCTTACCATATGGGCCCATTCATTTTAATGAATCTCATAGGCTATAATGGAGAATGGAAAAACATCCAAAAATTTTCCCGATCAAGAATGTACCTTTCAGTGTGATATTAAAAATACATCTTAACCAACCCTAAACCCAACCCCAATATTCACCCAAACATAAGTGTGTCCTGAGCTCTAACCCTAACCCTAACCCTTACCATATGGGCCCATTCATTCTAATGAATCTCATAGGCTATAATGGAGAATGGAAAATCATCCAAAAATTTTTCCCATCAAGAGTATACCATTCAGTGTGATATTAAAAATACATCTTACCCAACCCTAAACCCAACCCCAATATTCACCCAAACATAAGTGTGTCCTGAGCTCTAACCCTAACCCGAACCCTTACCATATGGGCCCATTCATTCTAATGAATCTCATAGGCTATAATGGAGAATGGAAAACCATCCAAAAAATTTTCCCATCAAGAGTATACCATTCAGTGTGATATTAAAAATAGATCTTACCCAACCCTGAACCCAACCCCAATATTCACCCAAACATAAGTGTGTCCTGAACTCTAACCCTAACCCTAACCCTTACCATATGGGCCCATTCATTCTAATGAATCTCATAGGCTATAATGGAGAATGGAAAATCATCCAAAAATTTTTCCCATCAAGATGTATACCATTCAGTGTGATATTAAAAATAGATCTTACCCAACCCTAAACCCAACCCCAATATTCACCCAAACATAAGTGTTTCCTGAACTCTAACCCTAACCCTAACCCTTACCATATGGGCCCATTCATTTTAATGAATCTCATAGACTATAATGGAGAATGGAAAAACATCCAAAAATTTTCCCCATCATGAATGTACCATTCAGTGTGATATTTAAAATACATCTTAACCAACCCTAAACCCAACCCCAATATTCCCCCCAACATAAGTGTGTCCTGAACTCTAACCCTAACCCTAACCCTTACCATATGGGCCCATTCATTTTAATGAATCTCATAGGCTATAATGGAGAATGGAAAAACATCCAAAAATTTTCCCGATCAAGAATGTACCTTTCAGTGTGATATTAAAAATACATCTTAACCAACCCTAAACCCAACCCCAATATTCACCCAAACATAAGTGTGTCCTGAGCTCTAACCCTAACCCTAACCCTTACCATATGGGCCCATTCATTCTAATGAATCTCATAGGCTATAATGGAGAATGGAAAATCATCCAAAAAATTTTCCCATCAAGAGTATACCATTCAGTGTGATATTAAAAATAGATCTTACCCAACCCTAAACCCAACCCCAATATTCACCCAAACATAAGTGTGTCCTGAGCTCTAACCCTAACCCTAACCCTCACCATATGGGCCCATTCATTCTAATGAATCTCGTAGGCTATAATGGAGAATGGAAAACCATCCAAAATATTTTCCCATCAAGAGTATACCATTCAGTGTGATATTAAAAATAGATCTTACCCAACCCTAAACCCAACCCCAATATTCACCCAAACATAAGTGTGTCCTGAGCTCTAACCCTAACCCTAACCCTTACCATATGGGCCCATTCATTCTAATGAATCTCATAGGCTATAATGGAGAATGGAAAACCATCCAAAATATTTTCCCATCAAGAGTATACCATTCAGTGTGATATTAAAAATAGATCTTACCCAACCCTGAACCCAACCCCAATATTCACCCAAACATAAGTGTGTCCTGAGCTCTAACCCTAACCCAAACCCTTACCATAAGGGCCCATTCATTCTAATGAATCTCATAGGCTATAATGGAGAATGGAAAACCATCCAAAAATCTTTCCCATCAAGAGTATACCATTCAGTGTGATATTAAATATAGATCTTACCCAACCCTAAACCCAACCCCAATATTCACCCAAACATAAGTGTGTCCTGAGCTCTAACCCTAACCCTAACCCTTACCATATGGGCCCATTCATTCTAATGAATCTCATAGGCTATAATGGAGAATGGAAAATCATCCAAAAAATTTTCCCATCAAGAGTATACCATTCAGTGTGATATTAAAAATAGATCTTACCCAACCCTGAACCCCACCCCAATATTCACCCAAACATAAGTGTGTCCTGAGCTCTAACCCTAACCCAAACCCTTACCATAAGGGCCCATTCATTCTAATGAATCTCATAGGCTATAATGGAGAATGGAAAACCATCCAAAAATCTTTCCCATCAAGAGTATACCATTCAGTGTGATATTAAAAATAGATCTTACCCAACCCTAAACCCAACCCCAATATTCACCCAAACATAAGTGTGTCCTGAGCTCTAACCCTAACCCTAACCCTTACCATATGGGCCCATTCATTCTAATGAATCTCGTAGGCTATAATGGAGAATGGAAAACCATCCAAAATATTTTCCCATCAAGAGTATACCATTCAGTGTGATATTAAAAATAGATCTTACCCAACCCTGAACCCAACCCCAATATTCACCCAAACATAAGTGTGTCCTGAGCTCTAACCCTAACCCAAACCCTTACCATAAGGGCCCATTCATTCTAATGAATCTCATAGGCTATAATGGAGAATGGAAAACCATCCAAAAATCTTTCCCATCAAGAGTATACCATTCAGTGTGATATTAAATATAGATCTTACCCAACCCTAAACCCAACCCCAATATTCACCCAAACATAAGTGTGTCCTGAGCTCTAACCCTAACCCTAACCCTTACCATATGGGCCCATTCATTCTAATGAATCTCATAGGCTATAATGGAGAATGGAAAACCATCCAAAATATTTTCCCATCAAGAGTATACCATTCAGTGTGATATTAAAAATAGATCTTACCCAACCCTAAACCCAACCCCAATATTCACCCAAACATAAGTGTGTCCTCAGCTCTAACCCTAACCCTAACCCTTACCATATGGGCCCATTCATTCTAATGAATCTCATAGGCTATAATGGAGAATGGAAAACCATCCAAAAATTTTTCCCATCAAGAGTATACCATTCAATGTGATATTAAAAATAGATCTTACCCAACCCTAAACCCAACCCCAATATTCACCCAAACATAAGTGTGTCCTGAACTCTAACCCTAACCCTAACCCTTACCATATGGGCCCATTCATTTTAATGAATCTCATAGGCTATAATGGAGAATGTAAAAACATCCAAAAATTTTCCCCATCAAGAATGTTCCTTTCGGTGTGATATTAATAATACATCTTAACCAACCCTAAACCCAACCCCAATATTCCCCCCAACATAAGTGTGTCCTGAACTCTAACCCTAACCCTAACCCTTACCATATGGGCCCATTCATTCTAATGAATCTCATAGGCTATAATGGAGAATGGAAAACCATCTAAAATTTTTTCCCTTCAAGAGTATACCATTCAGTGTGATATTAAAAATACATCTTACCCAACCCTAAACCCAACCCCAATATTCACCCAAACATAAGTGTGTCCTGAGCTCTAACCCTAACCCGAACCCTTACCATATGGGCCCATTCATTCTAATGAATCTCATAGGCTATAATGGAGAATGGAAAACCATCCAAAAATCTTTCCCATCAAGAGTATACCATTCAGTGTGATATTAAAAATAGATCTTACCCAACCCTAAACCCAACCCCAATATTCACCCAAACATAAGTGTGTCCTGAGCTCTAACCCTAACCCTAACCCTTACCATATGGGCCCATTCATTCTAATGAATCTCGTAGGCTATAATGGAGAATGGAAAACCATCCAAAATATTTTCCCATCAAGAGTATACCATTCAGTGTGATATTAAAAATAGATCTTACCCAACCCTGAACCCAACCCCAATATTCACCCAAACATAAGTGTGTCCTGAGCTCTAACCCTAACCCAAACCCTTACCATAAGGGCCCATTCATTCTAATGAATCTCATAGGCTATAATGGAGAATGGAAAACCATCCAAAAATCTTTCCCATCAAGAGTATACCATTCAGTGTGATATTAAATATAGATCTTACCCAACCCTAAACCCAACCCCAATATTCACCCAAACATAAGTGTGTCCTGAGCTCTAACCCTAACCCTAACCCTTACCATATGGGCCCATTCATTCTAATGAATCTCATAGGCTATAATGGAGAATGGAAAACCATCCAAAATATTTTCCCATCAAGAGTATACCATTCAGTGTGATATTAAAAATAGATCTTACCCAACCCTAAACCCAACCCCAATATTCACCCAAACATAAGTGTGTCCTGAGCTCTAACCCTAACCCTAACCCTTACCATATGGGCCCATTCATTCTAATGAATCTCATAGGCTATAATGGAGAATGGAAAACCATCCAAAAATTTTTCCCATCAAGAGTATACCATTCAATGTGATATTAAAAATAGATCTTACCCAACCCTAAACCCAACCCCAATATTCACCCAAACATAAGTGTGTCCTGAACTCTAACCCTAACCCTAACCCTTACCATATGGGCCCATTCATTTTAATGAATCTCATAGGCTATAATGGAGAATGTAAAAACATCCAAAAATTTTCCCCATCAAGAATGTTCCTTTCAGTGTGATATTAATAATACATCTTAACCAACCCTAAACCCAACCCCAATATTCCCCCCAACATAAGTGTGTCCTGAACTCTAACCCTAACCCTAACCCTTACCATATGGGCCCATTCATTCTAATGAATCTCATAGGCTATAATGGAGAATGGAAAACCATCTAAAATTTTTTCCCTTCAAGAGTATACCATTCAGTGTGATATTAAAAATACATCTTACCCAACCCTAAACCCAACCCCAATATTCACCCAAACATAAGTGTGTCCTGAGCTCTAACCCTAACCCGAACCCTTACCATATGGGCCCATTCATTCTAATGAATCTCATAGGCTATAATGGAGAATGGAAAATCATCCAAAAAATTTTCCCATCAAGAGTATACCATTCAGTGTGATATTAAAAATAGATCTTACCCAACCCTGAACCCAACCCCAATATTCACCCAAACATAAGTGTGTCCTGAGCTCTAACCCTAACCCTAACCCTTACCATATGGGCCCATTCATTCTAATGAATCTCATAGGCTATAATGGAGAATGGAAAATCATCCAAAAAATTTTCCCATCAAGAGTATACCATTCAGTGTGATATTAAAAATAGATCTTACCCAACCCTGAACCCAACCCCAATATTCACCCAAACATAAGTGTGTCCTGAGCTCTAACCCTAACCCTAACCCTTACCATAAGGGCCCATTCATTCTAATGAATCTCATAGGCTATAATGGAGAATGGAAAACCATCCAAAAATCTTTCCCATCAAGAGTATACCATTCAGTGTGATATTAAAAATAGATCTTACCCAACCCTAAACCCAACCCCAATATTCACCCAAACATAAGTGTGTCCTGAGCTCTAACCCTAACCCTATCCCTTACCATATGGGCCCATTCATTCTAATGAATCTCATAGGCTATAATGGAGAATGTAAAACCATCCAAAATATTTTCCCATCAAGAGTATACCATTCAGTGTGATATTAAAAATAGATCTTACCCAACCCTAAACCCAACCCCAATATTCACCCAAACATAAGTGTGTCCTGAGCTCTAACCCTAACCCTAACCCTTACCATATGGGCCCATTCATTTTAATGAATCTCATAGGCTATAATGGAGAATGGAAAAACATCCAAAAATTTTCCCGATCAAGAATGTACCTTTCAGTGTGATATTAAAAATACATCTTAACCAACCCTAAACCCAACCCCAATATTCACCCAAACATAAGTGTGTCCTGAGCTCTAACCCTAACCCTAACCCTTACCATATGGGCCCATTCATTCTAATGAATCTCATAGGCTATAATGGAGAATGGAAAACCATCCAAAAAATTTTCCCATCAAGAGTATACCATTCAGTGTGATATTAAAAATAGATCTTACCCAACCCTGAACCCAACCCCAATATTCACCCAAACATAAGTGTGTCCTGAACTCTAACCCTAACCCTAACCCTTACCATATGGGCCCATTCATTTTCATGAATCACATAGGCTATAATGGAGAATGGAAAAACATCCAAAAATTTTCCCCATCAAGAATGTTCCATTCAGTGTGATATTAAAAATACATCTTACCAAACCCTAAACCCAACCCCAATATTCCCCCCAACATAAGTGTGTCCTGAACTCTAACCCTAACCCTAACCCTTACCATATGGGCCCATTCATTTTAATGAATCTCATAGGCTATAATGGAGAATGTAAAAACATCCAAAAATTTTCCCCATCAAGAATGTACCTTTCAGTGTGATATTAAAAATACATCTTAACCAACCCTAAACCCAACCCCAATATTCCCCCCAACATAAGTGTGTCCTGAACTCTAACCCTAACCCTAACCCTTACCATATGGGCCCATTCATTCTAATGAATCTCATAGGCTATAATGGAGAATGGAAAACCATCCAAAATTTTTTGCCATCAAGAGTATACCATTCAGTGTGATATTAAAAATAGATCTTACCCAACCCTGAACCCAACCCCAATATTCACCCAAACATAAGTGTGTCCTGAGCTCTAACCCTAACCCTAACCCTTACCATATGGACCCATTCATTCTAATGAATCTCATAGGCTATAATGGAGAATGGAAAACCATCAAAAAATCTTTCCCATCAAGAGTATACCATTCAGTGTGATATTAAAAATAGATCTTACCCAACCCTAAACCCAACCCCAATATTCACCCAAACATAAGTGTGTCCTGAGCTCTAACCCTAACCCTAACCCTTACCATATGGGCCCATTCATTCTAATGAATCTCATAGGCTATAATGGAGAATGGAAAACCATCCAAAATATTTTCCCATCAAGAGTATACCATTCAGTGTGATATTAAAAATAGATCTTACCCAACCCTAAACCCAACCCCAATATTCACCCAAACATAAGTGTGTCCTGAGCTCTAACCCTAACCCTAACCCTTACCATATGGGCCCATTCATTCTAATGAATCTCATAGGCTATAATGGAGAATGGAAAATCATCCAAAAAATTTTCCCATCAAGATGTATACCATTCAGTGTGAAATTAAAAATAGATCTTACCCAACCCTAAACCCAACCCCAATATTCACCCAAACATAAGTGTTTCCTGAACTCTAACCCTAACCCTAACCCTTACCATATGGGCCCATTCATTTTAATGAATCTCATAGGCTATAATGGAGAATGTAAAAACATCAAAAAATTTTCCCCATCAAGAATGTACCTTTCAGTGTGATATTAATAATACATCTTAACCAACCCTAAACCCAACCCCAATATTCCCCCCAACATAAGTGTGTCCTGAACTCTAACCCTAACCCTAACCCTTACCATATGGGCCCATTCATTTTAATGAATCTCATAGGCTATAATGGAGAATGGAAAACCATCCAAAAATTTTTCCCTTCAAGAGTATACCATTCAGTGTGATATTAAAAATACATCTTACCCAACCCTAAACCCAACCCCAATATTCACCCAAACATAAGTGTGTCCTGAGCTCTAACCCTAACCCGAACCCTTACCATATGGGCCCATTCAGTCTAATGAATCTCATAGGCTATAATGGAGAATGGAAAACCATCCAAAAAATTTTCCCATCAAGAGTATACCATTCAGTGTGATATTAAAAATAGATCTTACCCAACCCTGAACCCAACCCCAATATTCACCCAAACATAAGTGTGTCCTGAGCTCTAACCCTAACCCTAACCCTTACCATAAGGGCCCATTCATTCTAATGAATCTCATAGGCTATAATGGAGAATGGAAAACCATCCAAAAATCTTTCCCATCAAGAGTATACCATTCAGTGTGATATTAAAAATACATCTTACCCAACCCTAAACCCAACCCCAATATTCACCCAAACATAAGTGTGTCCTGAGCTCTAACCCTAACCCTAACCCTTACCATATGGGCCCATTCATTCTAATGAATCTCATAGGCTATAATGGAGAATGGAAAACCATCCAAAATATTTTCCCATCAAGAGTATACCATTCAGTGTGATATTAAAAATAGATCTTACCCAACCCTAAACCCAACCCCAATATTCACCCAAACATAAGTGTTTCCTGAACTCTAACCCTAACCCTAACCCTTACCATATGGGCCCATTCATTTTAATGAATCTCATAGGCTATAATGGAGAATGTAAAAACATCCAAAAATTTTCCCCATCAAGAATGTACCTTTCAGTGTGATATTAATAATACATCTTAACCAACCCTAAACCCAACCCCAATATTCCCCCCAACATAAGTGTGTCCTGAACTCTAACCCTAACCCTAACCCTTACCATATGGGCCCATTCATTCTAATGAATCTCATAGGCTATAATGGAGAATGGAAAACCATCCAAAATTTTTTCCCTTCAAGAGTATACCATTCAGTGTGATATTAAAAATACATCTTACCCAACCCTAAACCCAACCCCAATATTCACCCAAACATAAGTGTGTCCTGAGCTCTAACCCTAACCCGAACCCTTACCATATGGGCCCATTCAGTCTAATGAATCTCATAGGCTATAATGGAGAATGGAAAACCATCCAAAAAATTTTCCCATCAAGAGTATACCATTCAGTGTGATATTAAAAATAGATCTTACCCAACCCTGAACCCAACCCCAATATTCACCCAAACATAAGTGTGTCCTGAGCTCTAACCCTAACCCTAACCCTTACCATAAGGGCCCATTCATTCTAATGAATCTCATAGGCTATAATGGAGAATGGAAAACCATCCAAAAATCTTTCCCATCAAGAGTATACCATTCAGTGTGATATTAAAAATAGATCTTACCCAACCCTAAACCCAACCCCAATATTCACCCAAACATAAGTGTGTCCTGAGCTCTAACCCTAACCCTAACCCTTACCATATGGGCCCATTCATTCTAATGAATCTCATAGGCTATAATGGAGAATGGAAAACCATCCAAAATATTTTCCCATCAAGAGTATACCATTCAGTGTGATATTAAAAATAGATCTTACCCAACCCTAAACCCAACCCCAATATTCACCCAAACATAAGTGTGTCCTGAGCTCTAACCCTAACAATAACCCTTACCATATGGGCCCATTCATTCTAATGAATCTCATAGGCTATAATGGAGAATGGAAAACCAACCAAAAAATTTTCCCATCAAGAGTATACCATTCAATGTGATATTAAAAATAGATCTTACCCAACCCTAAACCCAACCCCAATATTCACCCAAACATAAGTGTTTCCTGAACTCTAACCCTAACCCTAACCCTTACCATATGGGCCCATTCATTTTAATGAATCTCATAGACTATAATGGAGAATGGAAAAACATCCAAAAATTTTCCCCATCATGAATGTACCATTCAGTGTGATATTTAAAATACATCTTAACCAACCCTAAACCCAACCCCAATATTCCCCCCAACATAAGTGTGTCCTGAACTCTAACCCTAACCCTAACCCTTACCATATGGGCCCATTCATTTTAATGAATCTCATAGGCTATAATGGAGAATGGAAAAACATCCAAAAATTTTCCCGATCAAGAATGTACCTTTCAGTGTGATATTAAAAATACATCTTAACCAACCCTAAACCCAACCCCAATATTCACCCAAACATAAGTGTGTCCTGAGCTCTAACCCTAACCCTAACCCTTACCATATGGGCCCATTCATTCTAATGAATCTCATAGGCTATAATGGAGAATGGAAAATCATCCAAAAATTTTCCCATCAAGAGTATACCATTCATTGTGATATTAAAAATAGATCTTACCCAACCCTGAACCCAACCCCAATATTCACCCAAACATAAGTGTGTCCTGAGCTCTAACCCTAACCCTAACCCTTACCATAAGGGCCCATTCATTCTAATGAATCTCATAGGCTATAATGGAGAATGGAAAACCATCCAAAAATCTTTCCCATCAAGAGTATACCATTCAGTGTGATATTAAAAATAGATCTTACCCAACCCTAAACCCAACCCCAATATTCACCCAAACATAAGTGTGTCCTGAGCTCTAACCCTAACCCTAACCCTTACCATATGGGCCCATTCATTCTAATGAATCTCATAGGCTATAATGGAGAATGGAAAACCATCCAAAAAATTTTCCCATCAAGAGTATACCATTCAGTGTGATATTAAAAATACATCTTACCCAACCCTAAACCCAACCCCAATATTCACCCAAACATAAGTGTGTCCTGAACTCTAACCCTAACCCTTACCATATGCGCCCATTCATTCCAATGAATCTCATAGGCTATAATGGAGAATGGAAAAACATCCAAAAATTTTCCCCATCAAGAATGTTCCATTCAGTGTGATATTAAAAATACATCTTACCCAACCCTAAACCCAACCCCAATATTCCCCCCAACATAAGTGTGTCCTGAACTCTAACCCAACCCTAACCCTTACCATATGGGCCCATTCATTTTAATGAATCTCATAGGCTATAATGGAGAATGTAAAAACATCCAAAAATTTTCCCCATTAAGAATGTACCTTTCAGTGTGATATTAAAAATACATCTTAACCAACCCTAAACCCAACCCCAATATTCCCCCCAACATAAGTGTGTCCTGAACTCTAACCCTAACCCTAACCCTTACCATATGGGCCCATTCATTCTAATGAATCTCATAGGCTATAATGGAGAATGGAAAACCATCCAAAAATTTTTCCCTTCAAGAGTATACCATTCAGTGTGATATTAAAAATACATCTTACCCAACCCTAAACCCAACCCCAATATTCACCCAAACATAAGTGTGTCCTGAGCTCTAACCCTAACCCGAACCCTTACCATATGGGCCCATTCAGTCTAATGAATCTCATAGGCTATAATGGAGAATGGAAAACCATCCAAAAAATTTTCCCATCAAGAGTATACCATTCAGTGTGATATTAAAAATAGATCTTACCCAACCCTGAACCCAACCCCAATATTCACCCAAACATAAGTGTGTCCTGAGCTCTAACCCTAACCCTAACCCTTACCATAAGGGCCCATTCATTCTAATGAATCTCATAGGCTATAATGGAGAATGGAAAACCATCCAAAAATCTTTCCCATCAAGAGTATACCATTCAGTGTGATATTAAAAATAGATCTTACCCAACCCTAAACCCAACCCCAATATTCACCCAAACATAAGTGTGTCCTGAGCTCTAACCCTAACCCTAACCCTTACCATATGGGCCCATTCATTCTAATGAATCTCATAGGCTATAATGGAGAATGGAAAACCATCCAAAATATTTTCCCATCAAGAGTATACCATTCAGTGTGATATTAAAAATAGATCTTACCCAACCCTAAACCCAACCCCAATATTCACCCAAACATAAGTGTGTCCTGAGCTCTAACCCTAACATAAGAACATAAGAGAAGCCATGTTGGATCAGGCCAACGGCCCATCAAGTCCAACACTCTGTGTCACACAGTGGCAAAAAATGTTATATACACACATACACTGTGGCTAATAGCCACTGATGGACCTGTGCTCCATACACTGTGGCTAATAGCCACTGATGGACCTGTGCTCCATACACTGTGGCTAATAGCCACTGATGGACCTGTGCTCCATATTTTTATCTAAACCCCTCTTGAAGGTGGCTATACTTGTGGCCGCCACCACCTCCTGTGGCAGTGAATTCCACATGTTAATCACCCTTTGGGTGAAGAAGTACTTCCTTTTATCCGTCTTAACCTGTCTGCTCAGCAATTTCATCGAATGCCCACGAGTTCTTGTATTGTGAGAAAGGGAGAAAAGTACTTCTTTCTCTACTTTCTCCATTCCATGCATTATCTTGTAAACCTCTATCATGTCACCCCGCAGTCGACGTTTCTCCAAGCTAAAGAGTCCCAAGCGTTTCAACCTTTCTTCATAGGGAAAGTGCTCCAGCCCTTTAATCATTCTAGTTGCCCTTCTCTGCACCTTCTCTAAAGCTATAATATCCTTTTTGAGGTGCGGTGACCAGAACTGCACACAGTACTCCAAATGAGACCGCACCATCGATTTATACAGGGGCATTATGATACTGGCTGATTTGTTTTCAATTCCCTTCCTAATAATTCCCAGCATGGCATTGGCCTTTTTTATTGCAAACGCACACTGTCTTGACACTTTCAGTGAGTTATCTATCATGACCCCAAGATCTCTCTCTTGATCAGTCTCTGCCAGTTCACACCCCATCAACTTGTATTTGTAGCTGGGATTCTTAGCCCCAATGTGCATTACTTTGCACTTGGCCACATTGAACCGCATCTGCCACGTTGACGCCCACTCACCCAGCCTCAACAGATCCCTTTGGAGTTCCTCACAATCCTCTCTGGTTCTCACCACCCTGAACAATTTAGTGTCATCCGCAAACTTGGCCACTTCACTGCTCACTCCGAACTCTAAATCATTTATGAACAAGTTAAAAAGCATGGGACCCAGTACCGAGCCCTGCGGCACCCCACTGCTTACCGTCCTCCACTGCGAAGACTGCCCATTTATACTCACTCTCTGCTTCCTATTACTCAGCCAGTTTTTGATCCACAAGAGGACCTGTCCTTTTACTCCATGATTCTCAAGCTTTCTAAGGAGCCTTTGATGAGGAACTTTATCAAAAGCTTTCTGGAAGTCAAGGTAAACAACATCTATCGGGTCTCCTTTGTCCACATGTTTGTTCACCCCCTCAAAGAAATGCAACAGGTTAGTGAGGCAAGATCTTCCCTTGCAGAACCCATGCTGAGTCTTCCTCAATAACCCGTGTTCATCAATGTGCCTACTCATTCTGTCCTTGATAATGGTTTCTACCAACTTTCCCGGTATTGAAGTCAGACTGACTGGCCTGTAGTTTCCCGGATCTCCTCTGGAACCTTTTTTAAAGATGGGGGTGACATTTGCTACCTTCCAGTCCTCAGGAATGGAGGCAGATTTCAATGAAAGATTACAGATTTTTGTTAGAAGATCCACAAGTTCAACTTTGAGTTCCTTCAGAACTCTCGGATGTATGCCATCCGGACCCGGTGACTTATTAGTTTTTAATTTGTCTATCAGTTGTAGGACCTCCTCATTTGTCACCTCAATCTGACTCAGGTCTTTCAACACCCCTTCCAAAATTAGTGGTTCTGGGGCGGGCAAAAAGTTCTCGTCTTCTACAGTGAAGACGGAGGCAAAAAATTCATTTAGCTTTTCAGCCATTTCCCTATCCTCCTTCAGTAATCCTTTTACCCCATGGTCATCCAAGGGCCCCACTGCCTCCCTGGCTGGTTTCCTACTTCTAATATATTTGAAGAAAGTTTTATTGTTGGTCTTTATGTTTTTTGCAATATGCTCCTCATAGTCCCTTTTTGCCTGCCTGATCACAGTCTTGCATTTGATTTGCCACAGCCTGTGTTCCCTTTTACTAATCTCACTTGGACTGGTTTTCCACCGCTTAAAGGAGTCCTTCTTACCTTTTACAGCTTCCATTACTTTATTTGTTAACCACGCAGGCCTTTTCTTATGCCTGTTTGTGCCTTTCCTAACTTGTGGTATGTATTTTATCTGAGCTTCTAGGATTATAGTTTTAAATAGCGTCCAAGCTTTCTCAAGGGTTTTGACCGTATGTACCTTTCCTTTCAGTTTCTTCCTCACATGCCTCCTCATCTCAGTGTATTTACCCCTTTTAAAGTTAAACGTGGTTGTGGTGGTCTTTTTGGACAACTCCCTATTTATACAAACGGTGAAATCAATAACATTATGGTCACTGCTCCCAAGCGGCGCAATCACTTTTACATCTCTCACCAAGTCTTGGGCATTACTTAGGACCAAATCCAGGATCGCCCCACCCCTGGTAGGTTCTGAGACCATCTGCTCCATAGCACAGTCATTGAGAGCATCAAGAAACTCAATCTCTTTCTCTCGACCAGAACACATATTGACCCAATCAATCTGCGGGTAGTTAAAATCACCTATTACAACACAGTTTTTTACGTTTAGCCGCTATCTTTAAGCCTTCCATCATATTATAATCGTCCTCTCTCTTTTGATTTGGTGGGCGATAACAAACTCCCATAGTTAAATTTCCTTTTGGGCCCTCTATTTCAACCCAAAGCATTTCTAAAAGTGAATCTAATTCTCTGATCTCAGCCTTACTGGACCGTATATCCTCTCTGACAAACAGAGCCACCCCACCTCCAACCCTTCCCTCCAATAACCCTTACCATATGGGCCCATTCATTCTAATGAATCTCATAGGCTATAATGGAGAATGGAAAACCAACCAAAAAATTTTCCCATCAAGAGTATACCATTCAATGTGATATTAAAAATAGATCTTACCCAACCCTAAACCCAACCCCAATATTCACCCAAACATAAGTGTTTCCTGAACTCTAACCCTAACCCTAACCCTTACCATATGGGCCCATTCATTTTAATGAATCTCATAGACTATAATGGAGAATGGAAAAACATCCAAAAATTTTCCCCATCATGAATGTACCATTCAGTGTGATATTTAAAATACATCTTAACCAACCCTAAACCCAACCCCAATATTCCCCCCAACATAAGTGTGTCCTGAACTCTAACCCTAACCCTAACCCTTACCATATGGGCCCATTCATTTTAATGAATCTCATAGGCTATAATGGAGAATGGAAAAACATCCAAAAATTTTCCCGATCAAGAATGTACCTTTCAGTGTGATATTAAAAATACATCTTAACCAACCCTAAACCCAACCCCAATATTCACCCAAACATAAGTGTGTCCTGAGCTCTAACCCTAACCCTAACCCTTACCATATGGGCCCATTCATTCTAATGAATCTCATAGGCTATAATGGAGAATGGAAAATCATCCAAAAATTTTCCCATCAAGAGTATACCATTCAGTGTGATATTAAAAATAGATCTTACCCAACCCTGAACCCAACCCCAATATTCACCCAAAAATAAGTGTGTCCTGAGCTCTAACCCTAACCCTAACCCTTACAATAAGGGCCCATTCATTCTAATGAATCTCATAGGCTATAATGGAGAATGGAAAACCATCCAAAAATCTTTCCCATCAAGAGTATACCATTCAGTGTGATATTAAAAATAGATCTTACCCAACCCTAAACCCAACCCCAATATTCACCCAAACATAAGTGTGTCCTGAGCTCTAACCCTAACCCTAACCCTTACCATATGGGCCCATTCATTCTAATGAATCTCATAGGCTATAATGGAGAATGGAAAACCATCCAAAAAATTTTCCCATCAAGAGTATACCATTCAATGTGATATTAAAAATAGATCTTACCCAACCCTAAACCCAACCCCAATATTCACCCAAACATAAGTGTGTCCTGAACTCTAACCCTAACCCTAACCCTTACCATATGGGCCCATTCATTTTAATGAATCTCATAGGCTATAATGGAGAATGTAAAAACATCCAAAAATTTTCCCCATCAAGAATGTACCTTTCAGTGTGATATTAAAAATACATCTTAACCAACCCTAAACCCAACCCCAATATTCCCCCCAACATAAGTGTGTCCTGAACTCTAACCCTAACCCTAACCCTTACCATATGGGCCCATTCATTCTAATGAATCTCATAGGCTATAATGGAGAATGGAAAACCATCCAAAATTTTTTCCCTTCAAGAGTATACCATTCAGTGTGATATTAAAAATACATCTTACCCAACCCTAAACCCAACCCCAATATTCACCCAAACATAAGTGTGTCCTGAGCTCTAACCCTAACCTGAACCCTTACAATATGGGCCCATTCATTCTAATGAATCTCATAGGCTATAATGGAGAATGGAAAACCATCCAAAAAATTTTCCCATCAAGAGTATACCATTCAGTGTGATATTAAAAATAGATCTTACCCAACCCTGAACCCAACCCCAATATTCACCCAAACATAAGTGTGTCCTGAACTCTAACCCTAACCCTAACACTTACCATATGCGCCCATTCATTCCAATGAATCTCATAGGCTATAATGGAGAATGGAAAAACATCCAAAAATTTTCCCCATCAAGAATGTTCCATTCAGTGTGATATTAAAAATACATCTTACCCAACCCTAAACCCAACCCCAATATTCCCCCCAACATAAGTGTGTCCTGAACTCTAACCCTAACCCTAACCCTTACCATATGGGCCCATTCATTTTAATGAATCTCATAGGCTATAATGGAGAATGTAAAAACATCCAAAAATTTTCCCCATTAAGAATGTACCTTTCAGTGTGATATTAAAAATACATCTTAACCAACCCTAAACCCAACCCCAATATTCCCCCCAACATAAGTGTGTCCTGAACTCTAACCCTAACCCTAACCCTTACCATATGGGCCCATTCATTCTAATGAATCTCATAGGCTATAATGGAGAATGGAAAACCATCCAAAATTTTTTGCCATCCAGAGTATACCATTCAGTGTGATATTAAAAATAGATCTTACCCAACCCTGAACCCAACCCCAATATTCACCCAAACATAAGTGTGTCCTGAGCTCTAACCCTAACCCTAACCCTTACCATATGGACCCATTCATTCTAATGAATCTCATAGGCTATAATGGAGAATGGAAAAGCATCCAAAAATCTTTCCCATCAAGAGTATACCATTCAGTGTGATATTAAAAATAGATCTTACCCAACCCTAAACCCAACCCCAATATTCACCCAAACATAAGTGTGTCCTGAGCTCTAACCCTAACCCTAACCCTTACCATATGGGCCCATTCATTCTAATGAATCTCATAGGCTATAATGGAGAATGGAAAACCATCCAAAATATTTTCCCATCAAGAGTATACCATTCAGTGTGATATTAAAAATAGATCTTACCCAACCCTAAACCCAACCCCAATATTCACCCAAACATAAGTGTGTCCTGAGCTCTAACCCTAACCCTAACCCTTACCATATGGGCCCATTCATTCTAATGAATCTCATAGGCTATAATGGAGAATGGAAAACCATCCAAAAATTTTTCCCATCAAGAGTATACCATTCAATGTGATATTAAAAATAGATCTTACCCAACCCTAAACCCAACCCCAATATTCACCCAAACATAAGTGTGTCCTGAACTCTAACCCTAACCCTAACCCTTAAAATATGGGCCCATTCATTTTAATGAATCTCATAGGCTATAATGGAGAATGTAAAAACATCCAAAAATTTTCCCCATCAAGAATGTACCTTTCAGTGTGATATTAAAAATACATCTTAACCAACCCTAAACCCAACCCCAATATTCCCCCCAACATAAGTGTGTCCTGAACTCTAACCCTAACCCTAACCCTTACCATATGGGCCCATTCATTCTAATGAATCTCATAGGCTATAATGGAGAATGGAAAACCATCCAAAATTTTTTCCCTTCAAGAGTATACCATTCAGTGTGATATTAAAAATAGATCTTACCCAACCCTAAACCCAACCCCAATATTCACCCAAACATAAGTGTGTCCTGAGCTCTAACCCTAACCCGAACCCTTACCATATGGGCCCATTCATTCTAATGAATCTCATAGGCTATAATAGAGAATGGAAAACCATCCAAAAAATTTTCCCATCAAGAGTATACCATTCAATGTGATATTAAAAATAGATCTTACCCAACCCTAAACCCAACCCCAATATTCACCCAAACATAAGTGTGTCCTGAACTCTAACCCTAACCCTAACCCTTAAAATATGGGCCCATTCATTTTAATGAATCTCATAGGCTATAATGGAGAATGTAAAAACATCCAAAAATTTTCCCCATCAAGAATGTACCTTTCAGTGTGATATTAAAAATACATCTTAACCAACCCTAAACCCAACCCCAATATTCCCCCCAACATAAGTGTGTCCTGAACTCTAACCCTAACCCTAACCCTTACCATATGGGCCCATTCATTCTAATGAATCTCATAGGCTATAATGGAGAATGGAAAACCATCCAAAATTTTTTCCCTTCAAGAGTATACCATTCAGTGTGATATTAAAAATACATCTTACCCAACCCTAAACCAAACCCCAATATTCACCCAAACATAAGTGTGTCCTGAGCTCTAACCCTAACCCGAACCCTTACCATATGGGCCCATTCATTCTAATGAATCTCATAGGCTATAATGGAGAATGGAAAACCATCCAAAAAATTTTCCCATCAAGAGTATACCATTCAGTGTGATATTAAAAATAGATCTTACCCAACCCTGAACCCAACCCCAATATTCACCCAAACATAAGTGTGTCCTGAACTCTAACCCTAACCCTAACACTTACCATATGCGCCCATTCATTCCAATGAATCTCATAGGCTATAATGGAGAATGGAAAAACATCCAAAAATTTTCCCCATCAAGAATGTTCCATTCAGTGTGATATTAAAAATACATCTTACCCAACCCTAAACCCAACCCCAATATTCCCCCCAACATAAGTGTGTCCTGAACTCTAACCCTAACCCTAACCCTTACCATATGGGCCCATTCATTTTAATGAATCTCATAGGCTATAATGGAGAATGTAAAAACATCCAAAAATTTTCCCCATCAAGAATGTACCTTTCAGTGTGATATTAAAAATACATCTTAACCAACCCTAAACCCAACCCCAATATTCCCCCCAACATAAGTGTGTCCTGAACTCTAACCCTAACCCTAACCCTTACCATATGGGCCCATTCATTCTAATGAATCTCATAGGCTATAATGGAGAATGGAAAACCATCCAAAATTTTTTGCCATCAAGAGTATACCATTCAGTGTGATATTAAAAATAGATCTTACCCAACCCTGAACCCAACCCCAATATTCACCCAAACATAAGTGTGTCCTGAGCTCTAACCCTAACCCTAACCCTTACCATATGGACCCATTCATTCTAATGAATCTCATAGGCTATAATGGAGAATGGAAAAGCATCCAAAAATCTTTCCCATCAAGAGTATACCATTCAGTGTGATATTAAAAATAGATCTTACCCAACCCTAAACCCAACCCCAATATTCACCCAAACATAAGTGTGTCCTGAGCTCTAACCCTAACCCTAACCCTTACCATATGGGCCCATTCATTCTAATTAATCTCATAGGCTATAATGGAGAATGGAAAACCATCCAAAATATTTTCCCTTCAAGAGTATACCATTCAGTGTGATATTAAAAATAGATCTTACCCAACCCTAAACCCAACCCCAATATTCACCCAAACATAAGTGTGTCCTGAGCTCTAACCCTAACCCTAACCCTTACCATATGGGCCCATTCATTCTAATGAATCTCATAGGCTATAATGGAGAATGGAAAACCATCCAAAAAATTTTCCCATCAAGAGTATACCATTCAATGTGATATTAAAAATAGATCTTACCCAACCCTAAACCCAACCCCAATATTCACCCAAACATAAGTGTGTCCTGAACTCTAACCCTAACCCTAACCCTTACCATAAGGGCCCATTCATTTTAATGAATCTCATAGGCTATAATGGAGAATGGAAAAACATCCAAAAATTTTCCCCACCAAGAATGTACCTTTCAGTGTGATATTAAAAATACATCTTAACCAACCCTAAACCCAACCCCAATATTCCCCCCAACATAAGTGTGTCCTGAACTCTAACCCTAACCCTAACCCTTACCATATGGGCCCATTCATTCTAATGAATCTCATAGGCTATAATGGAGAATGGAAAACCATCCAAAATTTTTTCCCTTCAAGAGTATACCATTAGTGTGATATTAAAAATACATCTTACCCAACCCTAAACCCAACCCCAATATTCACCCAAACATAAGTGTGTCCTGAGCTCTAACCCTAACCCGAACCCTTACCATATGGGCCCATTCATTCTAATGAATCTCATAGGCTATAATGGAGAATGGAAAACCATCCAAAAAATTTTCCCATCAAGAGTATACCATTCAGTGTGATATTAAAAATAGATCTTACCCAACCCTGAACCCAACCCCAATATTCACCCAAACATAAGTGTGTCCTGAGCTCTAACCCTAACCCTAACCCTTACCATATGGGCCCATTCATTCTAATGAATCTCATAGGCTATAAAGGAGAATGGAAAACCATCCAAAAATCTTTCCCATCAAGAGTATACCATTCAGTGTGATATTAAAAATAGATCTTACCCAACCCTAAACCCAACCCCAATATTCACCCAAACATAAGTGTGTCCTGAACTCTAACCCTAACCCTAACCCTTACCATATGGGCCCATTCATTCTAATGAATCTCATAGGCTATAATGGAGAATGGAAAATCATCCAAAAAATTTTCCCATCAAGATGTATACCATTCAGTGTGATATTAAAAATAGATCTTACCCAACCCTAAACCCAACCCCAATATTCACCCAAACATAAGTGTTTCCTGAACTCTAACCCTAACCCTTACCATATGGGCCCATTCATTTTAATGAATCTCATAGACTATAATGGAGAATGGAAAAACATCCAAAAATTTTCCCCATCATGAATGTACCATTCAGTGTGATATTTAAAATACATCTTAACCAACCCTAAACCCAACCCCAATATTCCCCCCAACATAAGTGTGTCCTGAACTCTAACCCTAACCCTAACCCTTACCATATGGGCCCATTCATTCTAATGAATCTCATAGGCTATAATGGAGAATGGAAAACGATCCAAAAATTTTTCCCTTCAAGAGTATACCATTCAGTGTGATATTAAAAATACATCTTACCCAACCCTAAACCCAACCCCAATATTCACCCAAACATAAGTGTGTCCTGAGCTCTAACCCTAACCCGAACCCTTACCATATGGGCCCATTCATTCTAATGAATCTCATAGGCTATAATGGAGAATGGAAAACCATCCAAAAAATTTTCCCATCAAGAGTATACCATTCAGTGTGATATTAAAAATAGATCTTACCCAACCCTGAACCCAACCCCAATATTCACCCAAACATAAGTGTGTCCTGAACTCTAACCCTAACCCTAAC
Source organism: Heteronotia binoei (assembly GCF_032191835.1). Lineage (NCBI taxonomy): Eukaryota > Metazoa > Chordata > Lepidosauria > Squamata > Gekkonidae > Heteronotia > Heteronotia binoei. The sequence continues at coordinate 413,927 of NW_026800169.1, forward strand.
ACTTACCATATGCGCCCATTCATTCCAATGAATCTCATAGGCTATAATGGAGAATGGAAAAACATCCAAAAATTTTCCCCATCAAGAATGTTCCATTCAGTGTGATATTAAAAATACATCTTACCCAACCCTAAACCCAACCCCAATATTCCCCCCAACATAAGTGTGTCCTGAACTCTAACCCTAACCCTAACCCTTACCATATGGGCCCATTCATTTTAATGAATCTCATAGGCTATAATATAGAATGTAAAAACATCCAAAAATTTTCCCCATCAAGAATGTACCTTTCAGTGTGATATTAAAAATACATCTTAACCAACCCTAAACCCAACCCCAATATTCCCCCCAACATAAGTGTGTCCTGAACTCTAACCCTAACCCTAACCCTTACCATATGGGCCCATTCATTCTAATGAATCTCATAGGCTATAATGGAGAATGGAAAACCATCCAAAATTTTTTGCCATCAAGAGTATACCATTCAGTGTGATATTAAAAATAGATCTTACCCAACCCTGAACCCAACCCCAATATTCACCCAAACATAAGTGTGTCCTGAGCTCTAACCCTAACCCTAACCCTTACCATATGGACCCATTCATTCTAATGAATCTCATAGGCTATAATGGAGAATGGAAAAGCATCCAAAAATCTTTCCCATCAAGAGTATACCATTCAGTGTGATATTAAAAATAGATCTTACCCAACCCTAAACCCAACCCCAATATTCACCCAAACATAAGTGTGTCCTGAGCTCTAACCCTAACCCTAACCCTTACCATATGGGCCCATTCATTCTAATTAATCTCATAGGCTATAATGGAGAATGGAAAACCATCCAAAATATTTTCCCTTCAAGAGTATACCATTCAGTGTGATATTAAAAATAGATCTTACCCAACCCTAAACCCAACCCCAATATTCACCCAAACATAAGTGTGTCCTGAGCTCTAACCCTAACCCTAACCCTTACCATATGGGCCCATTCATTCTAATGAATCTCATAGGCTATAATGGAGAATGGAAAACCATCCAAAAAATTTTCCCATCAAGAGTATACCATTCAATGTGATATTAAAAATAGATCTTACCCAACCCTAAACCCAACCCCAATATTCACCCAAACATAAGTGTGTCCTGAACTCTAACCCTAACCCTAACCCTTACCATAAGGGCCCATTCATTTTAATGAATCTCATAGGCTATAATGGAGAATGGAAAAACATCCAAAAATTTTCCCCACCAAGAATGTACCTTTCAGTGTGATATTAAAAATACATCTTAACCAACCCTAAACCCAACCCCAATATTCCCCCCAACATAAGTGTGTCCTGAACTCTAACCCTAACCCTAACCCTTACCATATGGGCCCATTCATTCTAATGAATCTCATAGGCTATAATGGAGAATGGAAAACCATCCAAAATTTTTTCCCTTCAAGAGTATACCATTAGTGTGATATTAAAAATACATCTTACCCAACCCTAAACCCAACCCCAATATTCACCCAAACATAAGTGTGTCCTGAGCTCTAACCCTAACCCGAACCCTTACCATATGGGCCCATTCATTCTAATGAATCTCATAGGCTATAATGGAGAATGGAAAACCATCCAAAAAATTTTCCCATCAAGAGTATACCATTCAGTGTGATATTAAAAATAGATCTTACCCAACCCTGAACCCAACCCCAATATTCACCCAAACATAAGTGTGTCCTGAGCTCTAACCCTAACCCTAACCCTTACCATATGGGCCCATTCATTCTAATGAATCTCATAGGCTATAAAGGAGAATGGAAAACCATCCAAAAATCTTTCCCATCAAGAGTATACCATTCAGTGTGATATTAAAAATAGATCTTACCCAACCCTAAACCCAACCCCAATATTCACCCAAACATAAGTGTGTCCTGAACTCTAACCCTAACCCTAACCCTTACCATATGGGCCCATTCATTCTAATGAATCTCATAGGCTATAATGGAGAATGGAAAATCATCCAAAAAATTTTCCCATCAAGATGTATACCATTCAGTGTGATATTAAAAATAGATCTTACCCAACCCTAAACCCAACCCCAATATTCACCCAAACATAAGTGTTTCCTGAACTCTAACCCTAACCCTTACCATATGGGCCCATTCATTTTAATGAATCTCATAGACTATAATGGAGAATGGAAAAACATCCAAAAATTTTCCCCATCATGAATGTACCATTCAGTGTGATATTTAAAATACATCTTAACCAACCCTAAACCCAACCCCAATATTCCCCCCAACATAAGTGTGTCCTGAACTCTAACCCTAACCCTAACCCTTACCATATGGGCCCATTCATTCTAATGAATCTCATAGGCTATAATGGAGAATGGAAAACGATCCAAAAATTTTTCCCTTCAAGAGTATACCATTCAGTGTGATATTAAAAATACATCTTACCCAACCCTAAACCCAACCCCAATATTCACCCAAACATAAGTGTGTCCTGAGCTCTAACCCTAACCCGAACCCTTACCATATGGGCCCATTCATTCTAATGAATCTCATAGGCTATAATGGAGAATGGAAAACCATCCAAAAAATTTTCCCATCAAGAGTATACCATTCAGTGTGATATTAAAAATAGATCTTACCCAACCCTGAACCCAACCCCAATATTCACCCAAACATAAGTGTGTCCTGAACTCTAACCCTAACCCTAACACTTACCATATGCGCCCATTCATTCCAATGAATCTCATAGGCTATAATGGAGAATGGAAAAACATCCAAAAATTTTCCCCATCAAGAATGTTCCATTCAGTGTGATATTAAAAATACATCTTACCCAACCCTAAACCCAACCCCAATATTCCCCCCAACATAAGTGTGTCCTGAACTCTAACCCTAACCCTAACCCTTACCATATGGGCCCATTCATTTTAATGAATCTCATAGGCTATAATATAGAATGTAAAAACATCCAAAAATTTTCCCCATCAAGAATGTACCTTTCAGTGTGATATTAAAAATACATCTTAACCAACCCTAAACCCAACCCCAATATTCCCCCCAACATAAGTGTGTCCTGAACTCTAACCCTAACCCTAACCCTTACCATATGGGCCCATTCATTCTAATGAATCTCATAGGCTATAATGGAGAATGGAAAACCATCCAAAATTTTTTGCCATCAAGAGTATACCATTCAGTGTGATATTAAAAATAGATCTTACCCAACCCTGAACCCAACCCCAATATTCACCCAAACATAAGTGTGTCCTGAGCTCTAACCCTAACCCTAACCCTTACCATATGGACCCATTCATTCTAATGAATCTCATAGGCTATAATGGAGAATGGAAAACCATCCAAAAATCTTTCCCATCAAGAGTATACCATTCAGTGTGATATTAAAAATAGATCTTACCCAACCCTAAACCCAACCCCAATATTCACCCAAACATAAGTGTGTCCTGAGCTCTAACCCTAACCCTAACCCTTACCATATGGGCCCATTCATTCTAATTAATCTCATAGGCTATAATGGAGAATGGAAAACCATCCAAAATATTTTCCCATCAAGAGTATACCATTCAGTGTGATATTAAAAATACATCTTACCCAACCCTAAACCCAACCCCAATATTCACCCAAACATAAGTGTGTCCTGAGCTCTAACCCTAACCCTAACCCTTACCATATGGGCCCATTCATTCTAATGAATCTCATAGGCTATTATGGAGAATGGAAAACCATCCAAAAAATTTTCCCATCAAGAGTATACCATTCAATGTGATATTAAAAATAGATCTTACCCAACCCTAAACCCAACCCCAATATTCACCCAAACATAAGTGTGTCCTGAACTCTAACCCTAACCCTAACCCTTACCATAAGGGCCCATTCATTTTAATGAATCTCATAGGCTATAATGGAGAATGGAAAAACATCCAAAAATTTTCCCCACCAAGAATGTACCTTTCAGTGTGATATTAAAAATACATCTTAACCAACCCTAAACCCAACCCCAATATTCCCCCCAACATAAGTGTGTCCTGAACTCTAACCCTAACCCTAACCCTTACCATATGGGCCCATTCATTCTAATGAATCTCATAGGCTATAATGGAGAATGGAAAACCATCCAAAATTTTTTCCCTTCAAGAGTATACCATTCAGTGTGATATTAAAAATACATCTTACCCAACCCTAAACCCAACCCCAATATTCACCCAAACATAAGTGTGTCCTGAGCTCTAACCCTAACCCGAACCCTTACCATATGGGCCCATTCATTCTAATGAATCTCATAGGCTATAATGGAGAACGGAAAACCATCCAAAAAATTTTCCCATCAAGAGTATACCATTCAGTGTGATATTAAAAATAGATCTTACCCAACCCTGAACCCAACCCCAATATTCACCCAAACATAAGTGTGTCCTGAGCTCTAACCCTAACCCTAACCCTTACCATATGGGCCCATTCATTCTAATGAATCTCATAGGCTATAAAGGAGAATGGAAAACCATCCAAAAATCTTTCCCATCAAGAGTATACCATTCAGTGTGATATTAAAAATAGATCTTACCCAACCCTAAACCCAACCCCAATATTCACCAAAACATAAGTGTGTCCTGAACTCTAACCCTAACCCTAACCCTTACCATATGGGCCCATTCATTCTAATGAATCTCATAGGCTATAATGGAGAATGGAAAATCATCCAAAAAATTTTCCCATCAAGATGTATACCATTCAGTGTGATATTAAAAATAGATCTTACCCAACCCTAAACCCAACCCCAATATTCACCCAAACATAAGTGTTTCCTGAACTCTAACCCTAACCCTTACCATATGGGCCCATTCATTTTAATGAATCTCATAGACTATAATGGAGAATGGAAAAACATCCAAAAATTTTCCCCATCATGAATGTACCATTCAGTGTGATATTTAAAATACATCTTAACCAACCCTAAACCCAACCCCAATATTCCCCCCAACATAAGTGTGTCCTGAACTCTAACCCTAACCCTAACCCTTACCATATGGGCCCATTCATTTTAATGAATCTCATAGGCTATAATGGAGAATGGAAAAACATCCAAAAATTTTCCCGATCAAGAATGTACCTTTCAGTGTGATATTAATAATACATCTTAACCAACCCTGAACCCAACCCCAATATTCACCCAAACATAAGTGTGTCCTGAGCTCTAACCCTAAACCTAACCCTTACCATATGGGCCCATTCATTCTAATGAATCTCATAGGCTATAATGGAGAATGGAAAATCATCCAAAAAATTTTCCCATCAAGAGTATACCATTCAGTGTGATATTAAAAATAGATCTTACCCAACCCTGAACCCAACCCCAATATTCACCCAAACATAAGTGTGTCCTGAACTCTAACCCTAACCCTAACACTTACCATATGCGCCCATTCATTCCAATGAATCTCATAGGCTATAATGGAGAATGGAAAAACATCCAAAAATTTTCCCCATCAAGAATGTTCCATTCAGTGTGATATTAAAAATACATCTTACCCAACCCTAAACCCAACCCCAATATTCCCCCCAACATAAGTGTGTCCTGAACTCTAACCCTAACCCTAACCCTTACCATATGGGCCCATTCATTCTAATGAATCTCATAGGCTATAATGGAGAATGGAAAACCATCCAAAATTTTTTCCCTTCAAGAGTATACCATTAGTGTGATATTAAAAATACATCTTACCCAACCCTAAACCCAACCCCAATATTCACCCAAACATAAGTGTGTCCTGAGCTCTAACCCTAACCCGAACCCTTACCATATGGGCCCATTCATTCTAATGAATCTCATAGGCTATAATGGAGAATGGAAAACCATCCAAAAAATTTTCCCATCAAGAGTATACCATTCAGTGTGATATTAAAAATAGATCTTACCCAACCCTGAACCCAACCCCAATATTCACCCAAACATAAGTGTGTCCTGAGCTCTAACCCTAACCCTAACCCTTACCATATGGGCCCATTCATTCTAATGAATCTCATAGGCTATAAAGGAGAATGGAAAACCATCCAAAAATCTTTCCCATCAAGAGTATACCATTCAGTGTGATATTAAAAATAGATCTTACCCAACCCTAAACCCAACCCCAATATTCACCCAAACATAAGTGTGTCCTGAACTCTAACCCTAACCCTAACCCTTACCATATGGGCCCATTCATTCTAATGAATCTCATAGGCTATAATGGAGAATGGAAAATCATCCAAAAAATTTTCCCATCAAGATGTATACCATTCAGTGTGATATTAAAAATAGATCTTACCCAACCCTAAACCCAACCCCAATATTCACCCAAACATAAGTGTTTCCTGAACTCTAACCCTAACCCTTACCATATGGGCCCATTCATTTTAATGAATCTCATAGACTATAATGGAGAATGGAAAAACATCCAAAAATTTTCCCCATCATGAATGTACCATTCAGTGTGATATTTAAAATACATCTTAACCAACCCTAAACCCAACCCCAATATTCCCCCCAACATAAGTGTGTCCTGAACTCTAACCCTAACCCTAACCCTTACCATATGGGCCCATTCATTCTAATGAATCTCATAGGCTATAATGGAGAATGGAAAACGATCCAAAAATTTTTCCCTTCAAGAGTATACCATTCAGTGTGATATTAAAAATACATCTTACCCAACCCTAAACCCAACCCCAATATTCACCCAAACATAAGTGTGTCCTGAGCTCTAACCCTAACCCGAACCCTTACCATATGGGCCCATTCATTCTAATGAATCTCATAGGCTATAATGGAGAATGGAAAACCATCCAAAAAATTTTCCCATCAAGAGTATACCATTCAGTGTGATATTAAAAATAGATCTTACCCAACCCTGAACCCAACCCCAATATTCACCCAAACATAAGTGTGTCCTGAACTCTAACCCTAACCCTAACACTTACCATATGCGCCCATTCATTCCAATGAATCTCATAGGCTATAATGGAGAATGGAAAAACATCCAAAAATTTTCCCCATCAAGAATGTTCCATTCAGTGTGATATTAAAAATACATCTTACCCAACCCTAAACCCAACCCCAATATTCCCCCCAACATAAGTGTGTCCTGAACTCTAACCCTAACCCTAACCCTTACCATATGGGCCCATTCATTTTAATGAATCTCATAGGCTATAATATAGAATGTAAAAACATCCAAAAATTTTCCCCATCAAGAATGTACCTTTCAGTGTGATATTAAAAATACATCTTAACCAACCCTAAACCCAACCCCAATATTCCCCCCAACATAAGTGTGTCCTGAACTCTAACCCTAACCCTAACCCTTACCATATGGGCCCATTCATTCTAATGAATCTCATAGGCTATAATGGAGAATGGAAAACCATCCAAAATTTTTTGCCATCAAGAGTATACCATTCAGTGTGATATTAAAAATAGATCTTACCCAACCCTGAACCCAACCCCAATATTCACCCAAACATAAGTGTGTCCTGAGCTCTAACCCTAACCCTAACCCTTACCATATGGACCCATTCATTCTAATGAATCTCATAGGCTATAATGGAGAATGGAAAAGCATCCAAAAATCTTTCCCATCAAGAGTATACCATTCAGTGTGATATTAAAAATAGATCTTACCCAACCCTAAACCCAACCCCAATATTCACCCAAACATAAGTGTGTCCTGAGCTCTAACCCTAACCCTAACCCTTACCATATGGGCCCATTCATTCTAATTAATCTCATAGGCTATAATGGAGAATGGAAAACCATCCAAAATATTTTCCCTTCAAGAGTATACCATTCAGTGTGATATTAAAAATAGATCTTACCCAACCCTAAACCCAACCCCAATATTCACCCAAACATAAGTGTGTCCTGAGCTCTAACCCTAACCCTAACCCTTACCATATGGGCCCATTCATTCTAATGAATCTCATAGGCTATAATGGAGAATGGAAAACCATCCAAAAAATTTTCCCATCAAGAGTATACCATTCAATGTGATATTAAAAATAGATCTTACCCAACCCTAAACCCAACCCCAATATTCACCCAAACATAAGTGTGTCCTGAACTCTAACCCTAACCCTAACCCTTACCATAAGGGCCCATTCATTTTAATGAATCTCATAGGCTATAATGGAGAATGGAAAAACATCCAAAAATTTTCCCCACCAAGAATGTACCTTTCAGTGTGATATTAAAAATACATCTTAACCAACCCTAAACCCAACCCCAATATTCCCCCCAACATAAGTGTGTCCTGAACTCTAACCCTAACCCTAACCCTTACCATATGGGCCCATTCATTCTAATGAATCTCATAGGCTATAATGGAGAATGGAAAACCATCCAAAATTTTTTCCCTTCAAGAGTATACCATTAGTGTGATATTAAAAATACATCTTACCCAACCCTAAACCCAACCCCAATATTCACCCAAACATAAGTGTGTCCTGAGCTCTAACCCTAACCCGAACCCTTACCATATGGGCCCATTCATTCTAATGAATCTCATAGGCTATAATGGAGAATGGAAAACCATCCAAAAAATTTTCCCATCAAGAGTATACCATTCAGTGTGATATTAAAAATAGATCTTACCCAACCCTGAACCCAACCCCAATATTCACCCAAACATAAGTGTGTCCTGAGCTCTAACCCTAACCCTAACCCTTACCATATGGGCCCATTCATTCTAATGAATCTCATAGGCTATAAAGGAGAATGGAAAACCATCCAAAAATCTTTCCCATCAAGAGTATACCATTCAGTGTGATATTAAAAATAGATCTTACCCAACCCTAAACCCAACCCCAATATTCACCCAAACATAAGTGTGTCCTGAACTCTAACCCTAACCCTAACCCTTACCATATGGGCCCATTCATTCTAATGAATCTCATAGGCTATAATGGAGAATGGAAAATCATCCAAAAAATTTTCCCATCAAGATGTATACCATTCAGTGTGATATTAAAAATAGATCTTACCCAACCCTAAACCCAACCCCAATATTCACCCAAACATAAGTGTTTCCTGAACTCTAACCCTAACCCTTACCATATGGGCCCATTCATTTTAATGAATCTCATAGACTATAATGGAGAATGGAAAAACATCCAAAAATTTTCCCCATCATGAATGTACCATTCAGTGTGATATTTAAAATACATCTTAACCAACCCTAAACCCAACCCCAATATTCCCCCCAACATAAGTGTGTCCTGAACTCTAACCCTAACCCTAACCCTTACCATATGGGCCCATTCATTCTAATGAATCTCATAGGCTATAATGGAGAATGGAAAACGATCCAAAAATTTTTCCCTTCAAGAGTATACCATTCAGTGTGATATTAAAAATACATCTTACCCAACCCTAAACCCAACCCCAATATTCACCCAAACATAAGTGTGTCCTGAGCTCTAACCCTAACCCGAACCCTTACCATATGGGCCCATTCATTCTAATGAATCTCATAGGCTATAATGGAGAATGGAAAACCATCCAAAAAATTTTCCCATCAAGAGTATACCATTCAGTGTGATATTAAAAATAGATCTTACCCAACCCTGAACCCAACCCCAATATTCACCCAAACATAAGTGTGTCCTGAACTCTAACCCTAACCCTAACACTTACCATATGCGCCCATTCATTCCAATGAATCTCATAGGCTATAATGGAGAATGGAAAAACATCCAAAAATTTTCCCCATCAAGAATGTTCCATTCAGTGTGATATTAAAAATACATCTTACCCAACCCTAAACCCAACCCCAATATTCCCCCCAACATAAGTGTGTCCTGAACTCTAACCCTAACCCTAACCCTTACCATATGGGCCCATTCATTTTAATGAATCTCATAGGCTATAATATAGAATGTAAAAACATCCAAAAATTTTCCCCATCAAGAATGTACCTTTCAGTGTGATATTAAAAATACATCTTAACCAACCCTAAACCCAACCCCAATATTCCCCCCAACATAAGTGTGTCCTGAACTCTAACCCTAACCCTAACCCTTACCATATGGGCCCATTCATTCTAATGAATCTCATAGGCTATAATGGAGAATGGAAAACCATCCAAAATTTTTTGCCATCAAGAGTATACCATTCAGTGTGATATTAAAAATAGATCTTACCCAACCCTGAACCCAACCCCAATATTCACCCAAACATAAGTGTGTCCTGAGCTCTAACCCTAACCCTAACCCTTACCATATGGACCCATTCATTCTAATGAATCTCATAGGCTATAATGGAGAATGGAAAACCATCCAAAAATCTTTCCCATCAAGAGTATACCATTCAGTGTGATATTAAAAATAGATCTTACCCAACCCTAAACCCAACCCCAATATTCACCCAAACATAAGTGTGTCCTGAGCTCTAACCCTAACCCTAACCCTTACCATATGGGCCCATTCATTCTAATTAATCTCATAGGCTATAATGGAGAATGGAAAACCATCCAAAATATTTTCCCATCAAGAGTATACCATTCAGTGTGATATTAAAAATACATCTTACCCAACCCTAAACCCAACCCCAATATTCACCCAAACATAAGTGTGTCCTGAGCTCTAACCCTAACCCTAACCCTTACCATATGGGCCCATTCATTCTAATGAATCTCATAGGCTATTATGGAGAATGGAAAACCATCCAAAAAATTTTCCCATCAAGAGTATACCATTCAATGTGATATTAAAAATAGATCTTACCCAACCCTAAACCCAACCCCAATATTCACCCAAACATAAGTGTGTCCTGAACTCTAACCCTAACCCTAACCCTTACCATAAGGGCCCATTCATTTTAATGAATCTCATAGGCTATAATGGAGAATGGAAAAACATCCAAAAATTTTCCCCACCAAGAATGTACCTTTCAGTGTGATATTAAAAATACATCTTAACCAACCCTAAACCCAACCCCAATATTCCCCCCAACATAAGTGTGTCCTGAACTCTAACCCTAACCCTAACCCTTACCATATGGGCCCATTCATTCTAATGAATCTCATAGGCTATAATGGAGAATGGAAAACCATCCAAAATTTTTTCCCTTCAAGAGTATACCATTCAGTGTGATATTAAAAATACATCTTACCCAACCCTAAACCCAACCCCAATATTCACCCAAACATAAGTGTGTCCTGAGCTCTAACCCTAACCCGAACCCTTACCATATGGGCCCATTCATTCTAATGAATCTCATAGGCTATAATGGAGAACGGAAAACCATCCAAAAAATTTTCCCATCAAGAGTATACCATTCAGTGTGATATTAAAAATAGATCTTACCCAACCCTGAACCCAACCCCAATATTCACCCAAACATAAGTGTGTCCTGAGCTCTAACCCTAACCCTAACCCTTACCATATGGGCCCATTCATTCTAATGAATCTCATAGGCTATAAAGGAGAATGGAAAACCATCCAAAAATCTTTCCCATCAAGAGTATACCATTCAGTGTGATATTAAAAATAGATCTTACCCAACCCTAAACCCAACCCCAATATTCACCAAAACATAAGTGTGTCCTGAACTCTAACCCTAACCCTAACCCTTACCATATGGGCCCATTCATTCTAATGAATCTCATAGGCTATAATGGAGAATGGAAAATCATCCAAAAAATTTTCCCATCAAGATGTATACCATTCAGTGTGATATTAAAAATAGATCTTACCCAACCCTAAACCCAACCCCAATATTCACCCAAACATAAGTGTTTCCTGAACTCTAACCCTAACCCTTACCATATGGGCCCATTCATTTTAATGAATCTCATAGACTATAATGGAGAATGGAAAAACATCCAAAAATTTTCCCCATCATGAATGTACCATTCAGTGTGATATTTAAAATACATCTTAACCAACCCTAAACCCAACCCCAATATTCCCCCCAACATAAGTGTGTCCTGAACTCTAACCCTAACCCTAACCCTTACCATATGGGCCCATTCATTTTAATGAATCTCATAGGCTATAATGGAGAATGGAAAAACATCCAAAAATTTTCCCGATCAAGAATGTACCTTTCAGTGTGATATTAATAATACATCTTAACCAACCCTGAACCCAACCCCAATATTCACCCAAACATAAGTGTGTCCTGAGCTCTAACCCTAAACCTAACCCTTACCATATGGGCCCATTCATTCTAATGAATCTCATAGGCTATAATGGAGAATGGAAAATCATCCAAAAAATTTTCCCATCAAGAGTATACCATTCAGTGTGATATTAAAAATAGATCTTACCCAACCCTGAACCCAACCCCAATATTCACCCAAACATAAGTGTGTCCTGAACTCTAACCCTAACCCTAACACTTACCATATGCGCCCATTCATTCCAATGAATCTCATAGGCTATAATGGAGAATGGAAAAACATCCAAAAATTTTCCCCATCAAGAATGTTCCATTCAGTGTGATATTAAAAATACATCTTACCCAACCCTAAACCCAACCCCAATATTCCCCCCAACATAAGTGTGTCCTGAACTCTAACCCTAACCCTAACCCTTACCATATGGGCCCATTCATTTTAATGAATCTCATAGGCTATAATATAGAATGTAAAAACATCCAAAAATTTTCCCCATCAAGAATGTACCTTTCAGTGTGATATTAAAAATACATCTTAACCAACCCTAAACCCAACCCCAATATTCCCCCCAACATAAGTGTGTCCTGAACTCTAACCCTAACCCTAACCCTTACCATATGGGCCCATTCATTCTAATGAATCTCATAGGCTATAATGGAGAATGGAAAACCATCCAAAATTTTTTGCCATCAAGAGTATACCATTCAGTGTGATATTAAAAATAGATCTTACCCAACCCTGAACCCAACCCCAATATTCACCCAAACATAAGTGTGTCCTGAGCTCTAACCCTAACCCTAACCCTTACCATATGGACCCATTCATTCTAATGAATCTCATAGGCTATAATGGAGAATGGAAAACCATCCAAAAATCTTTCCCATCAAGAGTATACCATTCAGTGTGATATTAAAAATAGATCTTACCCAACCCTAAACCCAACCCCAATATTCACCCAAACATAAGTGTGTCCTGAGCTCTAACCCTAACCCTAACCCTTACCATATGGGCCCATTCATTCTAATTAATCTCATAGGCTATAATGGAGAATGGAAAACCATCCAAAATATTTTCCCATCAAGAGTATACCATTCAGTGTGATATTAAAAATACATCTTACCCAACCCTAAACCCAACCCCAATATTCACCCAAACATAAGTGTGTCCTGAGCTCTAACCCTAACCCTAACCCTTACCATATGGGCCCATTCATTCTAATGAATCTCATAGGCTATTATGGAGAATGGAAAACCATCCAAAAAATTTTCCCATCAAGAGTATACCATTCAATGTGATATTAAAAATAGATCTTACCCAACCCTAAACCCAACCCCAATATTCACCCAAACATAAGTGTGTCCTGAACTCTAACCCTAACCCTAACCCTTACCATAAGGGCCCATTCATTTTAATGAATCTCATAGGCTATAATGGAGAATGGAAAAACATCCAAAAATTTTCCCCACCAAGAATGTACCTTTCAGTGTGATAATAAAAATACATCTTAACCAACCCTAAACCCAACCCCAATATTCCCCCCAACATAAGTGTGTCCTGAACTCTAACCCTAACCCTAACCCTTACCATATGGGCCCATTCATTCTAATGAATCTCATAGGCTATAATGGAGAATGGAAAACCATCCAAAATTTTTTCCCTTCAAGAGTATACCATTCAGTGTGATATTAAAAATACATCTTACCCAACCCTAAACCCAACCCCAATATTCACCCAAACATAAGTGTGTCCTGAGCTCTAACCCTAACCCGAACCCTTACCATATGGGCCCATTCATTCTAATGAATCTCATAGGCTATAATGGAGAATGGAAAACCATCCAAAAAATTTTCCCATCAAGAGTATACCATTCAGTGTGATATTAAAAATAGATCTTACCCAACCCTGAACCCAACCCCAATATTCACCCAAACATAAGTGTGTCCTGAGCTCTAACCCTAACCCTAACCCTTACCATATGGGCCCATTCATTCTAATGAATCTCATAGGCTATAAAGGAGAATGGAAAACCATCCAAAAATCTTTCCCATCAAGAGTATACCATTCAGTGTGATATTAAAAATAGATCTTACCCAACCCTAAACCCAACCCCAATATTCACCAAAACATAAGTGTGTCCTGAACTCTAACCCTAACCCTAACCCTTACCATATGGGCCCATTCATTCTAATGAATCTCATAGGCTATAATGGAGAATGGAAAATCATCCAAAAATTTTTCCCATCAAGATGTATACCATTCAGTGTGATATTAAAAATAGATCTTACCCAACCCTAAACCCAACCCCAATATTCACCCAAACATAAGTGTTTCCTGAACTCTAACCCTAACCCTTACCATATGGGCCCATTCATTTTAATGAATCTCATAGACTATAATGGAGAATGGAAAAACATCCAAAAATTTTCCCCATCATGAATGTACCATTCAGTGTGATATTTAAAATACATCTTAACCAACCCTAAACCCAACCCCAATATTCCCCCCAACATAAGTGTGTCCTGAACTCTAACCCTAACCCTAACCCTTACCATATGGGCCCATTCATTTTAATGAATCTCATAGGCTATAATGGAGAATGGAAAAACATCCAAAAATTTTCCCGATCAAGAATGTACCTTTCAGTGTGATATTAATAATACATCTTAACCAACCCTGAACCCAACCCCAATATTCACCCAAACATAAGTGTGTCCTGAGCTCTAACCCTAAACCTAACCCTTACCATATGGGCCCATTCATTCTAATGAATCTCATAGGCTATAATGGAGAATGGAAAATCATCCAAAAAATTTTCCCATCAAGAGTATACCATTCAGTGTGATATTAAAAATAGATCTTACCCAACCCTGAACCCAACCCCAATATTCACCCAAAGATAAGTGTGTCCTGAGCTCTAACCCTAACCCAAACCCTTACCATAAGGGCCCTTTCATTCTAATGAATCTCTTAGGCTATAATGGAGAATGGAAAACCATCCAAAAATCTTTCCCATCAAGAGTATACCATTCAGTGTGATATTAAAAATAGATCTTACCCAACCCTGAACCCAACCCCAATATTCACCCAAACATAAGTGTGTCCTGAACTCTAACCCTAACCCTAACACTTACCATATGCGCCCATTCATTCCAATGAATCTCATAGGCTATAATGGAGAATGGAAAAACATCCAAAAATTTTCCCCATCAAGAATGTTCCATTCAGTGTGATATTAAAAATACATCTTACCCAACCCTAAACCCAACCCCAATATTCCCCCCAACATAAGTGTGTCCTGAACTCTAACCCTAACCCTAACCCTTACCATATGGGCCCATTCATTTTAATGAATCTCATAGGCTATAATGGAGAATGTAAAAACATCCAAAAATTTTCCCCATTAAGAATGTACCTTTCAGTGTGATATTAAAAATACATCTTAACCAACCCTAAACCCAACCCAATATTCCCCCCAACATAAGTGTGTCCTGAACTCTAACCCTAACCCTAACCCTTACCATATGGGCCCATTCATTCTAATGAATCTCATAGGCTATAATGGAGAATGGAAAACCATCCAAAATTTTTTGCCATCAAGAGTATACCATTCAGTGTGATATTAAAAATAGATCTTACCCAACCCTGAACCCAACCCCAATATTCACCCAAACATAAGTGTGTCCTGAGCTCTAACCCTAACCCTAACCCTTACCATATGGACCCATTCATTCTAATGAATCTCATAGGCTATAATGGAGAATGGAAAACCATCCAAAAATCTTTCCCATCAAGAGTATACCATTCAGTGTGATATTAAAAATAGATCTTACCCAACCCTAAACCCAACCCCAATATTCACCCAAACATAAGTGTGTCCTGAGCTCTAACCCTAACCCTAACCCTTACCATATGGGCCCATTCATTCTAATGAATCTCATAGGCTATAATGGAGAATGGAAAACCATCCAAAATATTTCCCATCAAGAGTATACCATTCAGTGTGATATTAAAAATAGATCTTACCCAACCCTAAACCCAACCCCAATATTCACCCAAACATAAGTGTGTCCTGAGCTCTAACCCTAACCCTAACCCTTACCATATGGGCCCATTCATTCTAATGAATCTCATAGGCTATAATGGAGAATGGAAAACCATCCAAAAAATTTTCCCATCAAGAGTATACCATTCAATGTGATATTAAAAATAGATCTTACCCAACCCTAAACCCAACCCCAATATTCACCCAAACATAAGTGTGTCCTGAACTCTAACCCTAACCCTAACCCTTACCATATGGGCCCATTCATTTTAATGAATCTCATAGGCTATAATGGAGAATGTAAAAACATCCAAAAATTTTCCCCATCAAGAATGTACCTTTCAGTGTGATATTAAAAATACATCTTAACCAACCCTAAACCCAACCCCAATATTCCCCCCAACATAAGTGTGTCCTGAACTCTAACCCTAACCCTAACCCTTACCATATGGGCCCATTCATACTAATGAATCTCATAGGCTATAATGGAGAATGGAAAACCATCCAAAATTTTTTCCCTTCAAGAGTATACCATTCAGTGTGATATTAAAAATACATCTTACCCAACCCTAAACCCAACCCCAATATTCACCCAAACATAAGTGTGTCCTGAGCTCTAACCCTAACCCGAACCCTTACCATATGGGCCCATTCATTCTAATGAATCTCATAGGCTATAATGGAGAATGGAAAACCATCCAAAAAATTTTCCCATCAAGAGTATACCATTCAGTGTGATATTAAAAATAGATCTTACCCAACCCTGAACCCAACCCCAATATTCACCCAAACATAAGTGTTTCCTGAACTCTAACCCTAACCCTTACCATATGGGCCCATTCATTTTAATGAATCTCATAGACTATAATGGAGAATGGAAAAACATCCAAAAATTTTCCCCATCATGAATGTACCATTCAGTGTGATATTTAAAATACATCTTAACCAACCCTAAACCCAACCCCAATATTCCCCCCAACATAAGTGTGTCCTGAACTCTAACCCTAACCCTAACCCTTACCATATGGGCCCATTCATTTTAATGAATCTCATAGGCTATAATGGAGAATGGAAAAACATCCAAAAATTTTCCCGATCAAGAATGTACCTTTCAGTGTGATATTAATAATACATCTTAACCAACCCTGAACCCAACCCCAATATTCACCCAAACATAAGTGTGTCCTGAGCTCTAACCCTAAACCTAACCCTTACCATATGGGCCCATTCATTCTAATGAATCTCATAGGCTATAATGGAGAATGGAAAATCATCCAAAAAATTTTCCCATCAAGAGTATACCATTCAGTGTGATATTAAAAATAGATCTTACCCAACCCTGAACCCAACCCCAATATTCACCCAAACATAAGTGTGTCCTGAGCTCTAACCCTAACCCAAACCCTTACCATAAGGGCCCTTTCATTCTAATGAATCTCTTAGGCTATAATGGAGAATGGAAAACCATCCAAAAATCTTTCCCATCAAGAGTATACCATTCAGTGTGATATTAAAAATAGATCTTACCCAACCCTGAACCCAACCCCAATATTCACCCAAACATAAGTGTGTCCTGAACTCTAACCCTAACCCTAACACTTACCATATGCGCCCATTCATTCCAATGAATCTCATAGGCTATAATGGAGAATGGAAAAACATCCAAAAATTTTCCCCATCAAGAATGTTCCATTCAGTGTGATATTAAAAATACATCTTACCCAACCCTAAACCCAACCCCAATATTCCCCCCAACATAAGTGTGTCCTGAACTCTAACCCTAACCCTAACCCTTACCATATGGGCCCATTCATTCTAATGAATCTCATAGGCTATAATGGAGAATGGAAAACCATCCAAAATTTTTTGCCATCAAGAGTATACCATTCAGTGTGATATTAAAAATAGATCTTACCCAACCCTGAACCCAACCCCAATATTCACCCAAACATAAGTGTGTCCTGAGCTCTAACCCTAACCCTAACCCTTACCATATGGACCCATTCATTCTAATGAATCTCATAGGCTATAATGGAGAATGGAAAACCATCCAAAAATCTTTCCCATCAAGAGTATACCATTCAGTGTGATATTAAAAATAGATCTTACCCAACCCTAAACCCAACCCCAATATTCACCCAAACATAAGTGTGTCCTGAGCTCTAACCCTAACCCTAACCCTTACCATATGGGCCCATTCATTCTAAAAAATCCAAAAAATTTTCCCATCAAGAGTATACCATTCAATGTGATATTAAAAATAGATCTTACCCAACCCTAAACCCAACCCCAATATTCACCCAAACATAAGTGTGTCCTGAACTCTAACCCTAACCCTAACCCTTACCATAAGGGCCCATTCATTTTAATGAATCTCATAGGCTATAATGGAGAATGGAAAAACATCCAAAAATTTTCCCCACCAAGAATGTACCTTTCAGTGTGATATTAAAAATACATCTTAACCAACCCTAAACCCAACCCCAATATTCCCCCCAACATAAGTGTGTCCTGAACTCTAACCCTAACCCTAACCCTTACCATATGGGCCCATTCATTCTAATGAATCTCATAGGCTATAATGGAGAATGGAAAACCATCCAAAATTTTTTCCCTTCAAGAGTATACCATTCAGTGTGATATTAAAAATACATCTTACCCAACCCTAAACCCAACCCCAATATTCACTCAAACATAAGTGTGTCCTGAGCTCTAACCCTAACCCGAACCCTTACCATATGGGCCCATTCATTCTAATGAATCTCATAGGCTATAAAGGAGAATGGAAAACCATCCAAAAAATTTTCCCATCAAGAGTATACCATTCAGTGTGATATTAAAAATAGATCTTACCCAACCCTGAACCCAACCCCAATATTCACCCAAACATAAGTGTGTCCTGAGCTCTAACCCTAACCCTAACCCTTACCATATGGGCCCATTCATTGTAATGAATCTCATAGGCTATAAAGGAGAATGGAAAACCATCCAAAAATCTTTCCCATCAAGAGTATACCATTCAGTGTGATATTAAAAATAGATCTTACCCAACCCTAAACCCAACCCCAATATTCACCCAAACATAAGTGTGTCCTGAACTCTAACCCTAACCCTAACCCTTACCATATGGGCCCATTCATTCTAATGAATCTCATAGGCTATAATGGAGAATGGAAAATCATCCAAAAAATTTTCCCATCAAGATGTATACCATTCAGTGTGATATTAAAAATAGATCTTACCCAACCCTAAACCCAACCCCAATATTCACCCAAACATAAGTGTTTCCTGAACTCTAACCCTAACCCTTACCATATGGGCCCATTCATTTTAATGAATCTCATAGACTATAATGGAGAATGGAAAAACATCCAAAAATTTTCCCCATCATGAATGTACCATTCAGTGTGATATTTAAAATACATCTTAACTAACCCTAAACCCAACCCCAATATTCCCCCCAACATAAGTGTGTCCTGAACTCTAACCCTAACCCTAACCCTTACCATATGGGCCCATTCATTTTAATGAATCTCATAGGCTATAATGGAGAATGGAAAAACATCCAAAAATTTTCCCGATCAAGAATGTACCTTTCAGTGTGATATTAATAATACATCTTAACCAACCCTGAACCCAACCCCAATATTCACCCAAACATAAGTGTGTCCTGAGCTCTAACCCTAAACCTAACCCTTACCATATGGGCCCATTCATTCTAATGAATCTCATAGGCTATAATGGAGAATGGAAAATCATCCAAAAAATTTTCCCATCAAGAGTATACCATTCAGTGTGATATTAAAAATAGATCTTACCCAACCCTGAACCCAACCCCAATATTCACCCAAACATAAGTGTGTCCTGAGCTCTAACCCTAACCCAAACCCTTACCATAAGGGCCCATTCATTCTAATGAATCTCATAGGCTATAATGGAGAATGGAAAACCATCCAAAAATCTTTCCCATCAAGAGTATACCATTCAGTGTGATATTAAAAATAGATCTTACCCAACCCTAAACCCAACCCCAATATTCACCCAAACATAAGTGTGTCCTGAGCTCTAACCCTAACCCGAACCCTTACCATATGGGCCCATTCATTCTAATGAATCTCATAGGCTATAATGGAGAATGGAAAACCATCCAAAAAATTTTCCCATCAAGAGTATACCATTCAGTGTGATATTAAAAATAGATCTTACCCAACCCTAAACCCAACCCCAATATTCACCCAAACATAAGTGTGTCCTGAGCTCTAACCCTAACCTGAACCCTTACCATATGGGCCCATTCATTCTAATGAATCTCATAGACTATAATGGAGAATGGAAAAACATCCAAAAATTTTCCCCATCATGAATGTACCATTCAGTGTGATATTTAAAATACATCTTAACCAACCCTAAACCCAACCCCAATATTCCCCCCAACATAAGTGTGTCCTGAACTCTAACCCTAACCCTAACCCTTACCATATGGGCCCATTCATTTTAATGAATCTCATAGGCTATAATGGAGAATGGAAAAACATCCAAAAAATTTTGCCATCAAGAGTATACCATTCAGTGTGATATTAAAAATGCATCTTACCCAACCCTAAACCCATCCCCAATATTCACCCAAACATAAGTGTGTCCTGAGCTCTAACCCTAACCCTAACCCTTACCATATGGGCCCATTCATTATAATGAATCTCATAGGCTATAATGGAGAATGGAAAACCATCCAAATTTTTTTCCCATCAAGAGTATACCATTCAGTGTGATATTAAAAATACATCTTACCCAACCCTAAACCCAACCCCAATATTCACCCAAACATAAGTGTGTCCTGAACTCTAACCCTAACCCTAAGCCTTACCATATGGGCCCATTCATTTTAATGAATCACATAGGCTATAATGGAGAATGGAAAAACGTCCAAAAATTTTCCCCATCAAGAGTATACCATTCAGTGTGATATTAAAAATACATCTTAACCAACCCTAAACCCAACCCCAATATTCACCCAAACATAAGTGTGTCCTGAACTCTAACCCTAACCCTAACCCTTACCATATGGGCCCATTCATTCTAATGAATCTCATAGGCTATAATGGAGAATGGAAAACCATCCAAAAATGTTTCACATCAAGAGTATACCATTCAGTGTGATATTAAAAATAGATCTTACCCAACCCTAAACCCAACCCCAATATTCACCCAAACATAAGTGTGTCCTGAGCTCTAACCCTAACCCTAACCCTTACCATATGGGCCCATTCATTCTAATGAATCTCATAGGCTATAATGGAGAATGGAAAAACATCCAAAAAATTTTCCCATCAAGAGTATACCATTCAGTGTGATATTAAAAATGCATCTTACCCAACCCTAAACCCAACCCCAATATTCACCCAAACATAAGTGTGTCCTGAGCTCTAACCCTAACCCTAACCCTTACCATACGGGCCCATTCATTCTCATGAATCTCATGGGCTATAATGGAGAATGGAAAACCATCCAAAAATTTTTCCCATCAAGAGTATACCATTCAGTGTGATATTAAAAATACATCATACCCAACCCCAATATTCACCCAAACATAAGTGTGTCCTGAGCTCTAACCCTAACCCTAACCCTTACCATATGGGCCCATTCATTCTAATGAATCTCATAGGCTATAATGGAGAATGGAAAACCATCCAAAAAATTTTCCCATCAAGAGTATACCATTCAGTGTGATATTAAAAATACATCTTACCCAACCCTGAACCCAACCCCAATATTCACCCAAACATAAGTGTGTCCTGAACTCTAACCCTAACCCTAACCCTTACCATATGGGCCCATTCATTTTAATGAATCTCATAGGCTATAATGGAGAATGTAAAAACATCCAAAAATTTTCCCCATCAAGAATGTACCTTTCAGTGTGATATTAAAAATACATCTTAACCAACCCTAAACCCAACCCCAATATCCCCCCCAACATAAGTGTGTCCTGAACTCTAACCCTAACCCTAACCCTTACCATATGGGCCCATTCATTCTAATGAATCTCATAGGCTATAATGAAGAATGGAAAACCATCCAAAATTTTTTCCCTTCAAGAGTATACCATTCAGTGTGATATTAAAAATACATCTTACCCAACCCTAAACCCAACCCCAATATTCACCCAAACATAAGTGTGTCCTGAGCTCTAACCCTAACCCGAACCCTTACCATATGGGCCCATTGATTCTAATGAATCTCATAGGCTATAATGGAGAATGGAAAACCATCCAAAAAATTTACCCATCAAGAGTATACCATTCAGTGTGATATTAAAAATAGATCTTACCCAACCCTAAACCCAACCCCAATATTCACCCAAACATAAGTGTGTCCTGAGCTCTAACCCTAACCCGAACCCTTACCATATGGGCCCATTCATTCTAATGAATCTCATAGACTATAATGGAGAATGGAAAAACATCCAAAAATTTTCCCCATCATGAATGTACCATTCAGTGTGATATTTAAAATACATCTTAACCAACCCTAAACCCAACCCCAATATTCCCCCCAACATAAGTGTGTCCTGAACTCTAACCCTAACCCTAACCCTTACCATATGGGCCCATTCATTTTAATGAATCTCATAGGCTATAATGGAGAATGGAAAAACATCCAAAAAAATTTTCCATCAAGAGTATACCATTCAGTGTGATATTAAAAATGCATCTTACCCAACCCTAAACCCAACCCCAATATTCACCCAAACATAAGTGTGTCCTGAGCTCTAACCCTAACCCTAACCCTTCCCATATGGGCCCATTCATTATAATGAATCTCATAGGCTATAATGGAGAATGGAAAACCATCCAAATTTTTTTCCCATCAAGAGTATACCATTCAGTGTGATATTAAAAATACATCTTACCCAACCCTAAACCCAACCCCAATATTCACCCAAACATAAGTGTGTCCTGAACTCTAACCCTAACCCTAAGCCTTACCATATGGGCCCATTCATTTTAATGAATCACATAGGCTATAATGGAGAATGGAAAAACGTCCAAAAATTTTCCCCATCAAGAAAGTACCATTCAGTGTGATATTAAAAATACATCTTAACCAACCCTAAACCCAACCCCAATATTCACCCAAACATAAGTGTGTCCTGAACTCTAACAATAACCCTAACCCTTACCATATGGGCCCATTCATTCTAATGAATCTCATAGGCTATCATGGAGAATGGAAAACCATCCAAAAATGTTTCACATCAAGAGTATACCATTCAGTGTGATATTAAAAATAGATCTTACCCAACCCTAAACCCAACCCCAATATTCACCCAAACATAAGTGTGTCCTGAGCTCTAACCCTAACCCTAACCCTTACCATATGGGCCCATTCATTCTAATGAATCTCATAGGCTATAATGGAGAATGGAAAAACATCCAAAAATTTTTCCCATCAAGAGTATACCATTCAGTGTGATATTAAAAATGCATCTTACCCAACCCTAAACCCAACCCCAATATTCACCCAAACATAAGTGTGTCCTGAGCTCTAACCCTAACCCTAACCCTTACCATACGGGCCCATTCATTCTCATGAATCTCATAGGCTATAATGGAGAATGGAAAACCATCCAAAAAATTTTCCCATCAAGAGTATACCATTCAGTGTGATATTAAAAATAGATCTTACCCAACCCTAAACCCAACACCAATATTCACCCAAACATAAGTGTGTCCTGAACTCTAACCCTAACCCTAACCCTTACCATATGGCCCATTCATTCTAATGAATCTCATAGGCTATAATGGAGAATGGAAAACCATCCAAAAATTTTTCCCATCAAGAGTATACCATTCAGTGTGATATTAAAAATACATCTTACCCAACCCTAAACCCAACCCCAATATTCACCCAAACGTAAGTGTGTCCTGAACTCTAACCCTAACCCTAACCCTTACAATATGGGCCCATTCATTCTAATGAATCTCATAGGCTATAATGGAGAATGGAAAACCATCCAAAAAATTTTCCCATCAAGAGTATACCATTCAGTGTGATATTAAAAATACATCATACCCAACCCCAATATTCACCCAAACATAAGTGTGTCCTGAGCTCTAACCCTAACCCTAACCCTTACCATATGGGCCCATTCATTCTAATGAATCTCATAGGCTATAATGGAGAATGGAAAACCATCCAAAAATTTTCCCATCAAGAGTATACCATTCAGTGTGATATTAAAAATACATCTTACCCAACCCTAAACCCAACCCCAATATTCACCCAAACATAAGTGTGTCCTGAACTCTAACCCTAACCCTAACCCTTACCATATGGGCCCATTCATTCTAATGAATCTCATAGGCTATAATGGAGAATGGAAAACCATCCAAAAAATTTTCCCATCAAGAGTATACCATTCAGTGTGATATTAAAAATACATCTTACCCAACCCTAAACCCAACCCCAATATTCACCCAAAGATAAGTGTGTCCTGAACTCTAACCCTAACCCTAACCCTTACCATATGGGCCCATTCATTTTAATGAATCTCATAGGCTATAATGGAGAATGTAAAAACATCCAAAAATTTTCCCCATCAAGAATGTACCTTTCAGTGTGATATTAAAAATACATCTTAACCAACCCTAAACCCAACCCCAATATCCCCCCCAACATAAGTGTGTCCTGAACTCTAACCCTAACCCTAACCCTTACCATATGGGCCCATTCATTCTAATGAATCTCATAGGCTATAATGAAGAATGGAAAACCATCCAAAATTTTTTCCCTTCAAGAGTATACCATTCAGTGTGATATTAAAAATACATCTTACCCAACCCTAAACCCAACCCCAATATTCACCCAAACATAAGTGTGTCCTGAGCTCTAACCCTAACCCGAACCCTTACCATATGGGCCCATTCATTCTAATGAATCTCATAGGCTATAATGGAGAATGGAAAACCATCCAAAAAATTTTCCCATCAAGAGTATACCATTCAGTGTGATATTAAAAATAGATCTTACCCAACCCTAAACCCAACCCCAATATTCACCCAAACATAAGTGTGTCCTGAGCTCTAACCCTAACCCGAACCCTTACCAAATGGGCCCATTCATTCTAATGAATCTCATAGACTATAATGGAGAATGGAAAAACATCCAAAAATTTTCCCCATCATGAATGTACCATTCAGTGTGATATTTAAAATACATCTTAACCAACCCTAAACCCAACCCCAATATTCCCCCCAACATAAGTGTGTCCTGAACTCTAACCCTAACCCTAACCCTTACCATATGGGCCCATTCATTTTAATGAATCTCATAGGCTATAATGGAGAATGGAAAAACTTCCAAAAAATTTTTCCACCAAGAGTATACCATTCAGTGTGATATTAAAAATGCATCTTACCCAACCCTAAACCCAACCCCAATATTCACCCAAACATAAGTGTGTCCTGAGCTCTAACCCTAACCCTAACCCTTACCATATGGGCCCATTCATTCTAATGAATCTCATAGGCTATAATGGAGAATGGAAAACCATCCAAATTTTTTTCCCATCAAGAGTATACCATTCAGTGTGATATTAAAAATACATCTTACCCAACCCTAAACCCAACCCCAATATTCACCCAAACATAAGTGTGTCCTGAACTCTAACCCTAACCCTAAGCCTTACCATATGGGCCCATTCATTTTAATGAATCACATAGGCTATAATGGAGAATGGAAATACGTCCAAAAATTTTCCCCATCTAGAAAGTACCATTCAGTGTGATATTAAAAATACATCTTAACCAACCCTAAACCCAACCCCAATATTCACCCAAACATAAGTGTGTCCTGAACTCTAAACCTAACCCTAACCCTTACCATATGGGCCCATTCATTCTAATGAATCTCTTAGGCTATAATGGAGAATGGAAAACCATCCAAAAATGTTTCACATCAAGAGTATACCATTCAGTGTGATATTAAAAATACATCTTACCCAACCCTAAACCCAACCCCAATATTCACCCAAACATAAGTGTGTCCTGAGCTCTAACCCTAACCCGAACGCTTACCATATGGGCCCATTCATTCTAATGAATCTCATAGACTATAATGGAGAATGGAAAAACATCCAAAAATTTTCCCCATCATGAATGTACCATTCAGTGTGATATTTAAAATACATCTTAACCAACCCTAAACCCAACCCCAATATTCCCCCCAACATAAGTGTGTCCTGAACTCTAACCCTAACCCTAACCCTTACCATATGGGCCCATTCATTTTAATGAATCTCATAGGCTATAATGGAGAATGGAAAAACATCCAAAAATTTTTTCCATCAAGAGTATACCATTCAGTGTGATATTAAAAATGCATCTTACCCAACTCTAAACCCAACCCCAATATTCACCCAAACATAAGTTTGTCCTGAGCTCTAACCCTAACCCTAACCCTTACCATATGGGCCCATTCATTCTAATGAATCTCATAGGCTATAATGGAGAATGGAAAACCATCCAAAAAATTTTCGCATCAAGAGTATACCATTCAGTGTGATATTAAAAATACATCATACCCAACCCCAATATTCACCCAAACATAAGTGTGTCCTGAGCTCTAACCCTAACCCTAACCCTTACCATATGGGCCCATTCATTCTAATGAATCTCATAGGCTATAATGGAGAATGGAAAACCATCCAAAAAATTTTCCCATCAAGAGTATACCATTCAGTGTGATATTAAAAATACATCTTACCCAACCCTAAACCCAACCCCAATATTCACCCAAACATAAGTGTGTCCTGAACTCTAACCATAACCCTAACCCTTACCATATGGGCCCATTCATTCTAATGAATCTCATAGGCTATAATGGAGAATGGAAAACCATCCAAAAAATTTTCCCTTCAAGAGTATACCATTCAGTGTGATATTAAAAATACATCTTACCCAACCCTAAACCCAACCCCAATATTCACCCAAACATAAGTGTGTCCTGAACTCTAACCCTAACCCTAACCCTTACCATATGGGCCCATTCATTCTAAGGAATCTCATAGCTATAATGGAGAATGGAAAACCATCCAAAAATTTTTCACATCAAGAGTATACCATTCAGTGTGATATTAAAAATAGATCTTACCCAACCCTAAACCCAACCCCAATATTCACCCAAACATAAGTGTGTCCTGAGCTCTAACCCTAACCCTAACCCTTACCATATGGGCCCAATCATTCTAATGAATCTCATAGGCTATAATGGAGAATGGAAAAACATCCAAAAAATTTTCCCATCAAGAGTATACCATTCAGTGCGATATTAAAAATGCATCTTACCCAACCCTAAACCCAACCCCAATATTCACCCAAACATAAGTGTGTCCTGAGCTCTAACCCTAACCCTAACCCTTACCATATGGGCCCATTCATTCTTATGAATCTCATAGGCTATAATGGAGAATGGAAAACCATCCAAAAATTTTTCCCATCAAGAGTATACCATTCAGTGTGATATTAAAAATAGATCTTACCCAACCCTAAACCCAACCCCAATATTCACCCAAACATAAGTGTGTCCTGAACTCTAACCCTAACCCTAACCCTTACCATATGGGCCCATTCATTCTAATGAATCTCATAGGCTATAATGGAGAATGGAAAACCATCCAAAAAATTTTCACATCAAGAGTATGCCATTCAGTGTGATATTAAAAATAGATCTTACCCAACCCTAAACCCAACCCCAATATTCACCCAAACATAAGTGTGTCCTGAGCTCTAACCCTAACCCTAACCCTTACCATATGGGCCCATTCATTCTAATGAATCTCATAGGCTATAATGGAGAATGGAAAAACATCCAAAAAATTTTCCCATCAAGAGTATACCATTCAGTGTGATATTAAAAATACATCTTACCCAACCCTAAACCCAACCCCAATATTCACCCAAACATAAGTGTGTCCTGAGCTCTAACCCTAACCCTAACCCTTACCATATGGGCCCATTCATTCTAATGAATCTCATAGGCTATAATGGAGAATGGAAAACCATCCAAAAATTTTTCCCATCAAGAGTATACCATTCAGTGTGATATTAAAAATACATCATACCCAACCCTAAACCCAACCCCAATATTTACCCAAACATAAGTGTGTCCTGAGCTCTAACCCTAACCCTAACCCTTACCATATGGGCCCATTCATTCTAATGAATCTCATAGGCTATAATGGAGAATGGAAAAACATCCAAAAAATTTTCCCATCAAGAGTATACCATTCAGTGTGATATTAAAAATGCATCTTACCCAACCCTAAACCCAACACCAATATTCACCCAAACATAAGTGTGTCCTGAGCTCTAACCCTAACCCTAACCCTTACCATATGGGCCCATTCATTCTAATGAACCTCATAGGCTATAATGGAGAATGGAAAACCATCCAAAATTTTTTCCCATCAAGAGTATACCATTCAGTGTGATATTAAAAATACATCTTACCCAACCCTAAACCCAACCCCAATATTCACCCAAACATAAGTGTGTCCTGAGCTCTAACCCTAACCCTAACCCTTACCATATGGACCCATTCATTCTAATGAATCTCATAGGCTATAATGGAGAATGGAAAAACATCCAAAAAATTTTCCCATCAAGAGTATACCATTCAGTGTGATATTAAAAATGCATCTTACCCAACCCTAAACCCAACCCCAATATTCACCCAAACATAAGTGTGTCCTGAGCTCTAACCCTAACCCTAACCCTTACCATACGGGCCCATTCATTCTCATGAATCTCATAGGCTATAATGGAGAATGGAAAACCATCCAAAAATTTTTCCCATCAAGAGTATACCATTCAGTGTGATATTAAAAATACATCTTACCCAACCCTAAACCCAACCCCAATATTCACCCAAACATAAGTGTGTCCTGAACTCTAACCCTAACCCTTACCATATGGCCCATTCATTCTAATGAATCTCATAGGCTATAATGGAGAATGGAAAACCATCCAAAAATTTTTCCCATCAAGAGTATACCATTCAGTGTGATATTAAAAATACATCTTACCCAACCCTAAACCCAACCCCAATATTCACCCAAACGTAAGTGTGTCCTGAACTCTAACCCTAACCCTAACCCTTACAATATGGGCCCATTCATTCTAATGAATCTCATAGGCTATAATGGAGAATGGAAAACCATCCAAAAAATTTTCCCATCAAGAGTATACCATTCAGTGTGATATTAAAAATACATCATACCCAACCCCAATATTCACCCAAACATAAGTGTGTCCTGAGCTCTAACCCTAACCCTAACCCTTACCATATGGGCCCATTCATTCTAATGAATCTCATAGGCTATAATGGAGAATGGAAAACCATCCAAAAAATTTTCCCATCAAGAGTATACCATTCAGTGTAATATTAAAAATACATCTTACCCAACCCTAAACCCAACCCCAATATTCACCCAAACATAAGTGTGTCCTGAGCTCTAACCCTAACCCTAACCCTTACCATATGGTCCCATTCATTCTAATGAATCTCATAGGCTATAATGGAGAATGGAAAACCATCCAAAAATTTTTCCCATCAAGAGTATACCATTCAGTGTGATATTAAAAATACATCATACCCAACCGTAAACCCAACCCCAATATTCACCCAAATATAAGTGTGTCCTGAGCTCTAACCCTAACCCTAACCCTTACCATATGGGCCCATTCATTTTCATGAATCACGTAGGCTATAATGGAGAATGGAAAAACATCCAAAAATTTTCCCCATCAAGAAAGTACCATTCAGTGTGATATTAAAAATACATCTTAACCAACCCTAAACCCAACCCCAATATTCACCCAAACATAAGTGTGTCCTGAACTCTAACCCTAACCCTAACCCTTACCATATGGGCCCATTCATTCTAAGGAATCTCATAGGCTATAATGTAGAATGGAAAACCATCCAAAAATTTTTCACATCAAGAGTATACCATTCAGTGTGATATTAAAAATAGATCTTACCCAACCCTAAACCCAACCCCAATATTCACCCAAACATAAGTGTGTCCTGAGCTCTAACCCTAACCCTAACCCTTACCATATGGGCCCATTCATTCTAATGAATCTCATAGGCTATAATGGAGAATGGAAAAACATCCAAAAAATTTTCCCATCAAGAGTATACCATTCAGTGTGATATTAAAAATGCATCTTACCCAACCCTAAACCCAACCCCAATATTCACCCAAACATAAGTGTGTCCTGAGCTCTAACCCTAACCCGAACCCTTACCATATGGGCCCATTCATTCTAATGAATCTCATAGGCTATAATGGAGAATGGAAAACCATCCAAAAAATTTTCCCATCAAGAGTATACCATTCAGTGTGATATTAAAAATAGATCTTACCCAACCCTAAACCCAACCCCAATATTCACCCAAACATAAGTGTGTCCTGAGCTCTAACCCTAACCCGAACCCTTACCAAATGGGCCCATTCATTCTAATGAATCTCATAGACTATAATGGAGAATGGAAAAACATCCAAAAATTTTCCCCATCATGAATGTACCATTCAGTGTGATATTTAAAATACATCTTAACCAACCCTAAACCCAACCCCAATATTCCCCCCAACATAAGTGTGTCCTGAACTCTAACCCTAACCCTAACCCTTACCATATGGGCCCATTCATTTTAATGAATCTCATAGGCTATAATGGAGAATGGAAAAACTTCCAAAAATTTTTTCCACCAAGAGTATACCATTCAGTGTGATATTAAAAATGCATCTTACCCAACCCTAAACCCAACCCCAATATTCACCCAAACATAAGTGTGTCCTGAGCTCTAACCCTAACCCTAACCCTTACCATATGGGCCCATTCATTCTAATGAATCTCATAGGCTATAATGGAGAATGGAAAACCATCCAAATTTTTTTCCCATCAAGAGTATACCATTCAGTGTGATATTAAAAATACATCTTACCCAACCCTAAACCCAACCCCAATATTCACCCAAACATAAGTGTGTCCTGAACTCTAACCCTAACCCTAAGCCTTACCATATGGGCCCATTCATTTTAATGAATCACATAGGCTATAA
Source organism: Heteronotia binoei (assembly GCF_032191835.1). Taxonomy (NCBI): domain Eukaryota; kingdom Metazoa; phylum Chordata; class Lepidosauria; order Squamata; family Gekkonidae; genus Heteronotia; species Heteronotia binoei. The sequence goes on from NW_026800169.1 coordinate 445,266, forward strand.
TGGAGAATGGAAATACGTCCAAAAATTTTCCCCATCAAGAAAGTACCATTCAGTGTGATATTAAAAATACATCTTAACCAACCCTAAACCCAACCCCAATATTCACCCAAACATAAGTGTGTCCTGAACTCTAAACCTAACCCTAACCCTTACCATATGGGCCCATTCATTCTAATGAATCTCTTAGGCTATAATGGAGAATGGAAAACCATCCAAAAATGTTTCACATCAAGAGTATACCATTCAGTGTGATATTAAAAATACATCTTACCCAACCCTAAACCCAACCCCAATATTCACCCAAACATAAGTGTGTCCTGAGCTCTAACCCTAACCCGAACGCTTACCATATGGGCCCATTCATTCTAATGAATCTCATAGACTATAATGGAGAATGGAAAAACATCCAAAAATTTTCCCCATCATGAATGTACCATTCAGTGTGATATTTAAAATACATCTTAACCAACCCTAAACCCAACCCCAATATTCCCCCCAACATAAGTGTGTCCTGAACTCTAACCCTAACCCTAACCCTTACCATATGGGCCCATTCATTTTAATGAATCTCATAGGCTATAATGGAGAATGGAAAAACATCCAAAAAATTTTTCCATCAAGAGTATACCATTCAGTGTGATATTAAAAATGCATCTTACCCAACTCTAAACCCAACCCCAATATTCACCCAAACATAAGTTTGTCCTGAGCTCTAACCCTAACCCTAACCCTTACCATATGGGCCCATTCATTCTAATGAATCTCATAGGCTATAATGGAGAATGGAAAACCATCCAAAAAATTTTCGCATCAAGAGTATACCATTCAGTGTGATATTAAAAATACATCATACCCAACCCCAATATTCACCCAAACATAAGTGTGTCCTGAGCTCTAACCCTAACCCTAACCCTTACCATATGGGCCCATTCATTCTAATGAATCTCATAGGCTATAATGGAGAATGGAAAACCATCCAAAAAATTTTCCCATCAAGAGTATACCATTCAGTGTGATATTAAAAATACATCTTACCCAACCCTAAACGCAACCCCAATATTCACCCAAACATAAGTGTGTCCTGAACTCTAACCATAACCCTAACCCTTACCATATGGGCCCATTCATTCTAATGAATCTCATAGGCTATAATGGAGAATGGAAAACCATCCAAAAAATTTTCCCTTCAAGAGTATACCATTCAGTGTGATATTAAAAATACATCTTACCCAACCCTAAACCCAACCCCAATATTCACCCAAACATAAGTGTGTCCTGAACTCTAACCCTAACCCTAACCCTTACCATATGGGCCCATTCATTCTAAGGAATCTCATAGCTATAATGGAGAATGGAAAACCATCCAAAAAATTTTCACATCAAGAGTATACCATTCAGTGTGATATTAAAAATAGATCTTACCCAACCCTAAACCCAACCCCAATATTCACCCAAACATAAGTGTGTCCTGAGCTCTAACCCTAACCCTAACCCTTACCATATGGGCCCAATCATTCTAATGAATCTCATAGGCTATAATGGAGAATGGAAAAACATCCAAAAAATTTTCCCATCAAGAGTATACCATTCAGTGCGATATTAAAAATGCATCTTACCCAACCCTAAACCCAACCCCAATATTCACCCAAACATAAGTGTGTCCTGAGCTCTAACCCTAACCCTAACCCTTACCATATGTGCCCATTCATTCTTATGAATCTCATAGGCTATAATGGAGAATGGAAAACCATCCAAAAATTTTTCCCATCAAGAGTATACCATTCAGTGTGATATTAAAAATAGATCTTACCCAACCCTAAACCCAACCCCAATATTCACCCAAACATAAGTGTGTCCTGAACTCTAACCCTAACCCTAACCCTTACCATATGGGCCCATTCATTCTAATGAATCTCATAGGCTATAATGGAGAATGGAAAACCATCCAAAAAATTTTCACATCAAGAGTATGCCATTCAGTGTGATATTAAAAATAGATCTTACCCAACCCTAAACCCAACCCCAATATTCACCCAAACATAAGTGTGTCCTGAGCTCTAACCCTAACCCTAACCCTTACCATATGGGCCCATTCATTCTAATGAATCTCATAGGCTATAATGGAGAATGGAAAAACATCCAAAAAATTTTCCCATCAAGAGTATACCATTCAGTGTGATATTAAAAATGCATCTTACCCAACCCTAAACCCAACCCCAATATTCACCCAAACATAAGTGTGTCCTGAGCTCTAACCCTAACCCTAACCCTTACCATATGGGCCCATTCATTCTAATGAATCTCATAGGCTATAATGGAGAATGGAAAACCATCCAAAATTTTTTCCCATCAAGAGTATACCATTCAGTGTGATATTAAAAATACATCTTACCCAACCCTAAACCCAACCCCAATATTCACCCAAACATAAGTGTGTCCTGAGCTCTAACCCTAACCCTAACCCTTACCATATGGGCCCATTCATTCTAATGAATCTCATAGGCTATAATGGAGAATGGAAAACCATCCAAAAATTTTTCCCATCAAGAGTATACCATTCAGTGTGATATTAAAAATACATCATACCCAACCCTAAACCCAACCCCAATATTTACCCAAACATAAGTGTGTCCTGAGCTCTAACCCTAACCCTAACCCTTACCATATGGGCCCATTCATTCTAATGAATCTCATAGGCTATAATGGAGAATGGAAAAACATCCAAAAAATTTTCCCATCAAGAGTATACCATTCAGTGTGATATTAAAAATGCATCTTACCCAACCCTAAACCCAACACCAATATTCACCCAAACATAAGTGTGTCCTGAGCTCTAACCCTAACCCTAACCCTTACCATATGGGCCCATTCATTCTAATGAACCTCATAGGCTATAATGGAGAATGGAAAACCATCCAAAATTTTTTCCCATCAAGAGTATACCATTCAGTGTGATATTAAAAATACATCTTACCCAACCCTAAACCCAACCCCAATATTCACCCAAACATAAGTGTGTCCTGAGCTCTAACCCTAACCCTAACCCTTACCATATGGACCCATTCATTCTAATGAATCTCATAGGCTATAATGGAGAATGGAAAAACATCCAAAAAATTTTCCCATCAAGAGTATACCATTCAGTGTGATATTAAAAATGCATCTTACCCAACCCTAAACCCAACCCCAATATTCACCCAAACATAAGTGTGTCCTGAGCTCTAACCCTAACCCTAACCCTTACCATACGGGCCCATTCATTCTCATGAATCTCATAGGCTATAATGGAGAATGGAAAACCATCCAAAAATTTTTCCCATCAAGAGTATACCATTCAGTGTGATATTAAAAATACATCATACCCAACCCTAAACCCAACCCCAATATTTACCCAAACATAAGTGTGTCCTGAGCTCTAACCCTAACCCTAACCCTTACCATATGGGCCCATTCATTCTAATGAACCTCATAGGCTATAATGGAGAATGGAAAACCATCCAAAATTTTTTCCCATCAAGAGTATACCATTCAGTGTGATATTAAAAATACATCATACCCAACCCTAAACCCAACACCAATATTCACCCAAACATAAGTGTGTCCTGAGCTCTAACCCTAACCCTAACCCTTACCATATGGGCCCATTCATTCTAATGAACCTCATAGGCTATAATGGAGAATGGAAAACCATCCAAAATTTTTTCCCATCAAGAGTATACCATTCAGTGTGATATTAAAAATACATCTTACCCAACCCTAAACCCAACCCCAATATTCACCCAAACATAAGTGTGTCCTGAGCTCTAACCCTAACCCTAACCCTTACCATATGGACCCATTCATTCTAATGAATCTCATAGGCTATAATGGAGAATGGAAAAACATCCAAAAAATTTTCCCATCAAGAGTATACCATTCAGTGTGATATTAAAAATGCATCTTACCCAACCCTAAACCCAACCCCAATATTCACCCAAACATAAGTGTGTCCTGAGCTCTAACCCTAACCCTAACCCTTACCATACGGGCCCATTCATTCTCATGAATCTCATAGGCTATAATGGAGAATGGAAAACCATCCAAAAATTTTTCCCATCAAGAGTATACCATTCAGTGTGATATTAAAAATACATCTTACCCAACCCTAAACCCAACCCCAATATTCACCCAAACATAAGTGTGTCCTGAACTCTAACCCTAACCCTTACCATATGGCCCATTCATTCTAATGAATCTCATAGGCTATAATGGAGAATGGAAAACCATCCAAAAATTTTTCCCATCAAGAGTATACCATTCAGTGTGATATTAAAAATACATCTTACCCAACCCTAAACCCAACCCCAATATTCACCCAAACGTAAGTGTGTCCTGAACTCTAACCCTAACCCTAACCCTTACAATATGGGCCCATTCATTCTAATGAATCTCATAGGCTATAATGGAGAATGGAAAACCATCCAAAAAATTTTCCCATCAAGAGTATACCATTCAGTGTGATATTAAAAATACATCATACCCAACCCCAATATTCACCCAAACATAAGTGTGTCCTGAGCTCTAACCCTAACCCTAACCCTTACCATATGGGCCCATTCATTCTAAGGAATCTCATAGGCTATAATGTAGAATGGAAAACCATCCAAAAATTTTTCACATCAAGAGTATACCATTCAGTGTGATATTAAAAATAGATCTTACCCAACCCTAAACCCAACCCCAATATTCACCCAAACATAAGTGTGTCCTGAGCTCTAACCCTAACCCTAACCCTTACCATATGGGCCCATTCATTCTAATGAATCTCATAGGCTATAATGGAGAATGGAAAAACATCCAAAAAATTTTCCCATCAAGAGTATACCATTCAGTGTGATATTAAAAATGCATCTTACCCAACCCTAAACCCAACCCCAATATTCACCCAAACATAAGTGTGTCCTGAGCTCTAACCCTAACCCTAACCCTTACCATATGGGCCCATTCATTCTTATGAATCTCATAGGCTATAATGGAGAATGGAAATCCATCCAAAAATTTTTCCCATCAAGAGTATACCATTCAGTGTGATATTAAAAATAGATCTTACCCAACCCTAAACCCAACCCCAATATTCACCCAAACATAAGTGTGTCCTGAACTCTAACCCTAACCCTAACCCTTACCATATGGGCCCATTCATTCTAATGAATCTCATAGGCTATAATGGAGAATGGAAAACCATCCAAAATTTTTTCACATCAAGAGTATGCCATTCAGTGTGATATTAAAAATAGATCTTACCCAACCCTAAACCCAACCCCAATATTCACCCAAACATAAGTGTGTCCTGAGCTCTAACCCTAACCCTAACCCTTACCATATGGGCCCATTCATTCTAATGAATCTCATAGGCTATAATGGAGAATGGAAAAACATCCAAAAAATTTTCCCATCAAGAGTATACCATTCAGTGTGATATTAAAAATGCATCTTACCCAACCCTAAACCCAACCCCAATATTCACCCAAACATAAGTGTGTCCTGAGCTCTAACCCTAACCCTAACCCTTACCATATGGGCCCATTCATTCTAATGAATCTCATAGGCTATAATGGAGAATGGAAAACCATCCAAAAAATTTTCCCATCAAGAGTATACCATTCAGTGTGATATTAAAAATACATCTTACCCAACCCTAAACCCAACCCCAATATTCACCCAAACGTAAGTGTGTCCTGAACTCTAACCCTAACCCTAACCCTTACAATATGGGCCCATTCATTCTAATGAATCTCATAGGCTATAATGGAGAATGGAAAACCATCCAAAATTTTTTCCCATCAAGAGTATACCATTCAGTGTGATATTAAAAATGCATCTTACCCAACCCTAAACCCAACCCCAATATTCACCCAAACATAAGTGTGTCCTGAGCTCTAACCCTAACCCTAACCCTTACCATATGGGCCCATTCATTCTCATGAATCTCATAGGCTATAATGGAGAATGGAAAACCATCCAAAAATTTTTCCCATCAAGAGTATACCATTCAGTGTGATATTAAAAATAGATCTTACCCAACCCTAAACCCAAACCCAATATTCACCCAAATATAAGTGTGTCCTGAGCTCTAACCCTAACCCTAACCCTTACCATATGGGCCCATTCATTCTTATGAATCTCATAGGCTATAATGGAGAATGGAAAACCATCCAAAAATTTTTCCCATCAAGAGTATACCATTCAGTGTGATATTAAAAATAGATCTTACCCAACCCTAAACCCAACCCCAATATTCACCCAAACATAAGTGTGTCCTGAACTCTAACCCTAACCCTAACCCTTACCATATGGGCCCATTCATTCTAATGAATCTCATAGGCTATAATGGAGAATGGAAAACCATCCAAAATTTTTTCACATCAAGAGTATGCCATTCAGTGTGATATTAAAAATAGATCTTACCCAACCCTAAACCCAACCCCAATATTCACCCAAACATAAGTGTGTCCTGAGCTCTAACCCTAACCCTTACCATATGGGCCCATTCATTCTAATGAATCTCATAGGCTATAATGGAGAATGGAAAAACATCCAAAAAATTTTCCCATCAAGAGTATACCATTCAGTGTGATATTAAAAATACATCTTACCCAACCCTAAACCCAACCCCAATATTCACCCAAACGTAAGTGTGTCCTGAACTCTAACCCTAACCCTAACCCTTACCATATGGCCCATTCATTCTAATGAATCTCATAGGCTATAATGGAGAATGGAAAACCATCCAAAAATTTTTCCCATCAAGAGTATACCATTCAGTGTGATATTAAAAATACATCTTACCCAACCCTAAACCCAACCCCAATATTCACCCAAACGTAAGTGTGTCCTGAACTCTAACCCTAACCCTAACCCTTACAATATGGGCCCATTCATTCTAATGAATCTCATAGGCTATAATGGAGAATGGAAAACCATCCAAAAAATTTTCCCATCAAGAGTATACCATTCAGTGTGATATTAAAAATACATCATACCCAACCCCAATATTCACCCAAACATAAGTGTGTCCTGAGCTCTAACCCTAACCCTAACCCTTACCATATGGGCCCATTCATTCTAATGAATCTCATAGGCTATAATGGAGAATGGAAAACCATCCAAAAAATTTTCCCATCAAGAGTATACCATTCATTGTAATATTAAAAATACATCTTACCCAACCCTAAACCCAACCCCAATATTCACCCAAACATAAGTGTGTCCTGAGCTCTAACCCTAACCCTAACCCTTACCATATGGGCCCATTCATTCTAATGAATCTCATAGGCTATAATGGAGAATGGAAAACCATCCAAAAATTTTTCCCATCAAGAGTATACCATTCAGTGTGATATTAAAAATACATCATACCCAACCGTAAACCCAACCCCAATATTCACCCAAATATAAGTGTGTCCTGAGCTCTAACCCTAACCCTAACCCTTACCATATGGGCCCATTCATTTTCATGAATCACGTAGGCTATAATGGAGAATGGAAAAACATCCAAAAATTTTCCCCATCAAGAAAGTACCATTCAGTGTGATATTAAAAATACATCTTAACCAACCCTAAACCCAACCCCAATATTCACCCAAACATAAGTGTGTCCTGAGCTCTAACCCTAACCCTAACCCTTACCATATGGGCCCATTCATTCTAAGGAATCTCATAGGCTATAATGTAGAATGGAAAACCATCCAAAAATTTTTCACATCAAGAGTATACCATTCAGTGTGATATTAAAAATAGATCTTACCCAACCCTAAACCCAACCCCAATATTCACCCAAACATAAGTGTGTCCTGAGCTCTAACCCTAACCCTAACCCTTACCATATGGGCCCATTCATTCTAATGAATCTCATAGGCTATAATGGAGAATGGAAAAACATCCAAAAAATTTTCCCATCAAGAGTATACCATTCAGTGTGATATTAAAAATGCATCTTACCCAACCCTAAACCCAACCCCAATATTCACCCAAACATAAGTGTGTCCTGAGCTCTAACCCTAACCCTAACCCTTACCATATGGGCCCATTCATTCTAATGAATCTCATAGGCTATAATGGAGAATGGAAAACCATCCAAAAATTTTTCCCATCAAGAGTATACCATTCAGTGTGATATTAAAAATACATCATACCCAACCGTAAACCCAACCCCAATATTCACCCAAATATAAGTGTGTCCTGAGCTCTAACCCTAACCCTAACCCTTACCATATGGGCCCATTCATTTTCATGAATCACATAGGCTATAATGGAGAATGGAAAAACATCCAAAAATTTTCCCCATCAAGAAAGTACCATTCAGTGTGATATTAAAAATACATCTTAACCAACCCTAAACCCAACCCCAATATTCACCCAAACATAAGTGTGTCCTGAACTCTAACCCTAACCCTAACCCTTACCATATGGGCCCATTCATTCTAAGGAATCTCATAGGCTATAATGTAGAATGGAAAACCATCCAAAAATTTTTCACATCAAGAGTATACCATTCAGTGTGATATTAAAAATAGATCTTACCCAACCCTAAACCCAACCCCAATATTCACCCAAACATAAGTGTGTCCTGAGCTCTAACCCTAACCCTAACCCTTACCATATGGGCCCATTCATTCTAATGAATCTCATAGGCTATAATGGAGAATGGAAAAACATCCAAAAAATTTTCCCATCAAGAGTATACCATTCAGTGTGATATTAAAAATGCATCTTACCCAACCCTAAACCCAACCCCAATATTCACCCAAACATAAGTGTGTCCTGAGCTCTAACCCTAACCCTAACCCTTACCATATGGGCCCATTCATTCTTATGAATCTCATAGGCTATAATGGAGAATGGAAATCCATCCAAAAATTTTTCCCATCAAGAGTATACCATTCAGTGTGATATTAAAAATAGATCTTACCCAACCCTAAACCCAACCCCAATATTCACCCAAACATAAGTGTGTCCTGAACTCTAACCCTAACCCTAACCCTTACCATATGGGCCCATTCATTCTAATGAATCTCATAGGCTATAATGGAGAATGGAAAACCATCCAAAATTTTTTCACATCAAGAGTATGCCATTCAGTGTGATATTAAAAATAGATCTTACCCAACCCTAAACCCAACCCCAATATTCACCCAAACATAAGTGTGTCCTGAGCTCTAACCCTAACCCTAACCCTTACCATATGGGCCCATTCATTCTAATGAATCTCATAGGCTATAATGGAGAATGGAAAAACATCCAAAAAATTTTCCCATCAAGAGTATACCATTCAGTGTGATATTAAAAATGCATCTTACCCAACCCTAAACCCAACCCCAATATTCACCCAAACATAAGTGTGTCCTGAGCTCTAACCCTAACCCTAACCCTTACCATATGGGCCCATTCATTCTAATGAATCTCATAGGCTATAATGGAGAATGGAAAACCATCCAAAATTTTTTCCCATCAAGAGTATACCATTCAGTGTGATATTAAAAATAGATCTTACCCAACCCTAAACCCAACCCCAATATTCACCCAAACATAAGTGTGTCCTGAGCTCTAACCCTAACCCTAACCCTTACCATATGGGCCCATTCATTCTAATGAATCTCATAGGCTATAATGGAGAATGGAAAACCATCCAAAAATTTTTCCCATCAAGAGTATACCATTCAGTGTGATATTAAAAATACATCATACCCAACCCTAAACCCAACCCCAATATTCACCCAAACATAAGTGTGTCCTGAGCTCTATCCCTAACCCTAACCCTTACCATATGGGCCCATTCATTCTCATGAATCTCATAGGCTATAATGGAGAATGGAAAAGCATCCAAAAATTTTTCCCATCAAGAGTATACCATTCAGTGTGATATTAAAAATAGATCTTACCCAACCCTAAACCCAACCCCAATATTCACCCAAACATAAGTGTGTCCTGAACTCTAACCCTAACCCTAACCCTTACCATATGGGCCCATTCATTCTAATGAATCTCATAGGCTATAATGGAGAATGGAAAACCATCCAAAAAATTTTCCCATCAAGAGTATACCATTCAGTGTGATATTAAAAATACATCTTACCCAACCCTAAACCCAACCCCAATATTCACCCAAACGTAAGTGTGTCCTGAACTCTAACCCTAACCCTAACCCTTACAATATGGGCCCATTCATTCTAATGAATCTCATAGGCTATAATGGAGAATGGAAAACCATCCAAAATTTTTTCCCATCAAGAGTATACCATTCAGTGTGATATTAAAAATGCATCTTACCCAACCCTAAACCCAACCCCAATATTCACCCAAACATAAGTGTGTCCTGAGCTCTAACCCTAACCCTAACCCTTACCATATGGGCCCATTCATTCTCATGAATCTCATAGGCTATAATGGAGAATGGAAAACCATCCAAAAATTTTTCCCATCAAGAGTATACCATTCAGTGTGATATTAAAAATAGATCTTACCCAACCCTAAACCCAAACCCAATATTCACCCAAATATAAGTGTGTCCTGAGCTCTAACCCTAACCCTAACCCTTACCATATGGGCCCATTCATTCTTATGAATCTCATAGGCTATAATGGAGAATGGAAAACCATCCAAAAATTTTTCCCATCAAGAGTATACCATTCAGTGTGATATTAAAAATAGATCTTACCCAACCCTAAACCCAACCCCAATATTCACCCAAACATAAGTGTGTCCTGAACTCTAACCCTAACCCTAACCCTTACCATATGGGCCCATTCATTCTAATGAATCTCATAGGCTATAATGGAGAATGGAAAACCATCCAAAATTTTTTCACATCAAGAGTATGCCATTCAGTGTGATATTAAAAATAGATCTTACCCAACCCTAAACCCAACCCCAATATTCACCCAAACATAAGTGTGTCCTGAGCTCTAACCCTAACCCTTACCATATGGGCCCATTCATTCTAATGAATCTCATAGGCTATAATGGAGAATGGAAAAACATCCAAAAAATTTTCCCATCAAGAGTATACCATTCAGTGTGATATTAAAAATGCATCTTACCCAACCCTAAACCCAACCCCAATATTCACCCAAACATAAGTGTGTCCTGAGCTCTAACCCTAACCCTAACCCTTACCATATGGGCCCATTCATTCTAATGAATCTCATAGGCTATAATGGAGAATGGAAAACCATCCAAAAATTTTTGCCATCAAGAGTATACCATTCAGTGTGATATTAAAAATAGATCTTACCCAACCCTAAACCCAACCCCAATATTCACCCAAACATAAGTGTGTCCTGAGCTCTAACCCTAACCCTAACCCTTACCATATGGGCCCATTCATTCTAATGAATCTCATAGGCTATAATGGAGAATGGAAAACCATCCAAAAATTTTTCCCATCAAGAGTATACCATTCAGTGTGATATTAAAAATACATCATACCCAACCCTAAACCCAACCCCAATATTCACCCAAACATAAGTGTGTCCTGAACTCTAACCCTAACCCTAACCCTTACCATATGGGCCCATTCATTCTAATGAATCTCATAGGCTATAATGGAGAATGGAAAACCATCCAAAAAATTTTCCCATCAAGAGTATACCATTCAGTGTGATATTAAAAATACATCTTACCCAACCCTAAACCCAACCCCAATATTCACCCAAACGTAAGTGTGTCCTGAACTCTAACCCTAACCCTAACCCTTACAATATGGGCCCATTCATTCTAATGAATCTCATAGGCTATAATGGAGAATGGAAAACCATCCAAAATTTTTTCCCATCAAGAGTATACCATTCAGTGTGATATTAAAAATGCATCTTACCCAACCCTAAACCCAACCCCAATATTCACCCAAACATAAGTGTGTCCTGAGCTCTAACCCTAACCCTAACCCTTACCATATGGGCCCATTCATTCTCATGAATCTCATAGGCTATAATGGAGAATGGAAAACCATCCAAAAATTTTTCCCATCAAGAGTATACCATTCAGTGTGATATTAAAAATAGATCTTACCCAACCCTAAACCCAAACCCAATATTCACCCAAATATAAGTGTGTCCTGAGCTCTAACCCTAACCCTAACCCTTACCATACGGGCCCATTCATTCTTATGAATCTCATAGGCTATAATGGAGAATGGAAAACCATCCAAAAATTTTTCCCATCAAGAGTATACCATTCAGTGTGATATTAAAAATAGATCTTACCCAACCCTAAACCCAACCCCAATATTCACCCAAACATAAGTGTGTCCTGAACTCTAACCCTAACCCTAACCCTTACCATATGGGCCCATTCATTCTTATGAATCTCATAGGCTATAATGGAGAATGGAAAACCATCCAAAATTTTTTCACATCAAGAGTATGCCATTCAGTGTGATATTAAAAATAGATCTTACCCAACCCTAAACCCAACCCCAATATTCACCCAAACATAAGTGTGTCCTGAGCTCTAACCCTAACCCTAACCCTTACCATATGGGCCCATTCATTCTAATGAATCTCATAGGCTATAATGGAGAATGGAAAAACATCCAAAAAATTTTCCCATCAAGAGTATACCATTCAGTGTGATATTAAAAATGCATCTTACCCAACCCTAAACCCAACCCCAATATTCACCCAAACATAAGTGTGTCCTGAGCTCTAACCCTAACCCTAAGCCTTACCATATGGGCCCATTCATTCTAATGAATCTCATAGGCTATAATGGAGAATGGAAAACCATCCAAAATTTTTTCCCATCAAGAGTATACCATTCAGTGTGATATTAAAAATAGATCTTACCCAACCCTAAACCCAACCCCAATATTCACCCAAACATAAGTGTGTCCTGAGCTCTAACCCTAACCCTAACCCTTACCATATGGGCCCATTCATTCTAATGAATCTCATAGGCTATAATGGAGAATGGAAAACCATCCAAAAATTTTTCCCATCAAGAGTATACCATTCAGTGTGATATTAAAAATACATCATACCCAACCCTAAACCCAACCCCAATATTCACCCAAACATAAGTGTGTCCTGAGCTCTAACCCTAACCCTAACCCTTACCATATGGGCCCATTCATTCTTATGAATCTCATAGGCTATAATGGAGAATGGAAAACCATCCAAAAAATTTTCCCATCAAGAGTATACCATTCAGTGTGATATTAAAAATAGATCTTACCCAACCCTAAACCCAACCCCAATATTCACCCAAACATAAGTGTGTCCTGAACTCTAACCCTAACCCTAACCCTTACCATATGGGCCCATTCATTCTAATGAATCTCATAGGCTATAATGGAGAATGGAAAACCATCCAAAAAATTTTCCCATCAAGAGTATACCATTCAGTGTGATATTAAAAATACATCTTACCCAACCCTAAACCCAACCCCAATATTCACCCAAACGTAAGTGTGTCCTGAACTCTAACCCTAACCCTAACCCTTACAATATGGGCCCATTCATTCTAATGAATCTCATAGGCTATAATGGAGAATGGAAAACCATCTAAAATTTTTTCCCATCAAGAGCATACCATTCAGTGTGATATTAAAAATGCATCTTACCCAACCCTAAACCCAACCCCAATATTCACCCAAACATAAGTGTGTCCTGAGCTCTAACCCTAACCCTAACCCTTACCATATGGGCCCATTCATTCTCATGAATCTCATAGGCTATAATGGAGAATGGAAAACCATCCAAAAATTTTTCCCATCAAGAGTATACCATTCAGTGTGATATTAAAAATAGATCTTACCCAACCCTAAACCCAAACCCAATATTCACCCAAATATAAGTGTGTCCTGAGCTCTAACCCTAACCCTAACCCTTACCATATGGGCCCATTCATTCTAATGAATCTCATAGGCTATAATGGAGAATGGAAAACCAACCAAAAATGTTTCACATCAAGAGTATACCATTCAGTGTGATATTAAAAATAGATCTTACCCAACCCTAAACCCAACCCCAATATTCACCCAAACATAAGTGTGTCCTGAGCTCTAACCCTAACCCTAACCCTTACCATATGGGCCCATTCATTCTAATGAATCTCATAGGCTATAATGGAGAATGGAAAAACATCCAAAAATTTTTCCCATCAAAAGTATACCATTCAGTGTGATATTAAAAATGCATCTTACCCAACCCTAAACCCAACCCCAATATTCACCCAAACATAAGTGTGTCCTGAGCTCTAACCCTAACCCTAACCCTTACCATATGGGCCCTTTCATTCTCATGAATCTCATAGGCTATAATGGAGAATGGAAAACCATCCAAAAATTTTTACCATCAAGAGTATACCATTCAGTGTGATATTAAAAATAGATCTTACCCAACCCTAAACCCAACCCCAATATTCACCCAAACATAAGTGTGTCCTGAACTCTAACCCTAACCCTAACCCTTACCATATGGGCCCATTCATTCTCATGAATCTCATAGGCTATAATGGAGAATGGAAAACCATCCAAAAAATTTTCCCATCAAGAGTATACCATTCAGTGTGATATTAAAAATACATCTTACCCAACCCTAAACCCAACCCCAATATTCACCCAAACGTAAGTGTGTCCTGAACTCTAACCCTAACCCTAACCCTTACAATATGGGCCCATTCATTCTAATGAATCTCATAGGCTATAATGGAGAATGGAAAACCATCCAAAAAATTTTCCCATCAAGAGTATACCATTCAGTGTGATATTAAAAATACATCATACCCAACCGTAAACCCAACCCCAATATTCACCCAAACATAAGTGTGTCCTGAGCTCTAACCCTAACCCTAACCCTTACCATATGGGCCCATTCATTTTCATGAATCACATAGGCTATAATGGAGAATGGAAAAACATCCAAAAATTTTCCCCATCAAGAAAGTACCATTCAGTGTGATATTAAAAATACATCTTAACCAACCCTAAACCCAACCCCAATATTCACCCAAACATAAGTGTGTCCTGAACTCTAACCCTAACCCTAACCCTTACCATATGGGCCCATTCATTCTAAGGAATCTCATAGGCTATAATGGAGAATGGAAAACCATCCAAAAATTTTTCACATCAAGAGTATACCATTCAGTGTGATATTAAAAATAGATCTTACCCAACCCTAAACCCAACCCCAATATTCACCCAAACATAAGTGTGTCCTGAGCTCTAACGCTAACCCTAACCCTTGCCATATGGGCCCATTCATTCTAATGAATCTCATAGGCTATAATGGAGAATGGAAAAACATCCAAAAAATTTTCCCATCAAGAGTATACCATTCAGTGTGATATTAAAAATGCATCTTACCCAACCCTTAACCCAACCCCAATATTCACCCAAACATAAGTGTGTCCTGAGCTCTAACCCTAACCCTAACCCTTACCATATGGGCCCATTCATTCTAATGAATCTCATAGGCTATAATGGAGAATGGAAAACCATCCAAAAATTTTTCCCATCAAGAGTATACCATTCAGTGTGATATTAAAAATAGATCTTACCCAACCCTAAACCCAACCCCAATATTCACCCAAACATAAGTGGGTCCTGAACTCTAACCCTAACCGTAACCCTTACCATATGGGCCCATTCATTCTAATGAATCTCATAGGCTATAATGGAGAATGGAAAACCATCCAAAAAATTTTCACATCAAGAGTATGCCATTCAGTGTGATATTAAAAATAGATCTTACCCAACCCTAAACCCAACCCCAATATTCACCCAAACATAAGTGTGTCCTGAGCTCTAACCCTAACCCTAACCCTTACCATATGGGCCCATTCATTCTAATGAATCTCTAAGGCTATAATGGAGAATGGAAAAACATCCAAAAAATTTTCCCATCAAGAGTATACCATTCAGTGTGATATTAAAAATGCATCTTACCCAACCCTAAACCCAACCCCAATATTCACCCAAACATAAGTGTGTCCTGAGCTCTAACCCTAACCCTAACCCTTACCATATGGGCCCATTCATTCTAATGAATCTCATAGGCTATAATGGAGAATGGAAAACCATCCAAAATTTTTTCCCATCAAGAGTATACCATTCAGTGTGATATTAAAAATACATCTTACCCAACCCTAAACCCAACCCCAATATTCACCCAAACATAAGTGTGTCCTGAGATCTAACCCTAACCCTAACCCTTACCATATGGGCCCATTCATTCTAATGAATCTCATAGGCTATAATGGAGAATGGAAAACCATCCAAAATTTTTTCCCATCAAGAGTATACCATTCAGTGTGATATGAAAAATACATCATACCCAACCCTAAACCCAACCCCAATATTTACCCAAACATAAGTGTGTCCTGAGCTCTAACCCTAACCCTAACCCTTACCATATGGGCCCATTCATTCTATTGAATCTCATAGGCTATAATGGAGAATGGAAAACCATCCAAAAAATTTTCCCATCAAGAGTATACCATTCAGTGTGATATGAAAAATACATCATACCCAACCCTAAACCCAACCCCAATATTCACCCAAACATAAGTGTGTCCTGAGCTCTAACCCTAACCCTAACCCTACCATATGGGCCCATTCATTTTAATGAATCTCATAGGCTATAATGGAGAATGGAAAAACATCCAAAAATTTTTCACATCAACAGTATACCATTCAGTGTGATATTAAAAATACATCTTACCCAACCCTAAACCCAACCCCAATATTCACCCAAACGTAAGTGTGTCCTGAACTCTAACCCTAACCCTAACCCTTACAATATGGGCCCATTCATTCTAATGAATCTCATAGGCTATAATGGAGAATGGAAAACCATCCAAAAAATTTTCCCATCAAAGGTATACCATTCAGTGCGATATTAAAAATACATCATACCCAACCCCAATATTCACCCAAACATAAGTGTGTCCTGAGCTCTAACCCTAACCCTAACCCTTACCATATGGGCCCATTCATTCTATTGAATCTCATAGGCTATAATGGAGAATGGAAAACCATCCAAAAAATTTTCCCATCAAGAGTATACCATTCAGTGTGATATTAAAAATACATCATACCCAACCGTAAACCCAACCCCAATATTCACCCAAACATAAGTGTGTCCTGAACTCTAACCCTAACCCTAACCCTTACCATATGGGCCCATTCATTCTAATGAATCTCATAGGCTATAATGGAGAATGGAAAACCATCCAAAATTTTTTCACATCAAGAGTATGCCATTCAGTGTGATATTAAAAATAGATCTTACCCAACCCTAAACCCAACCCCAATATTCACCCAAACATAAGTGTGTCCTGAGCTCTAACCCTAACCCTTACCATATGGGCCCATTCATTCTAATGAATCTCATAGGCTATAATGGAGAATGGAAAAACATCCAAAAAATTTTCCCATCAAGAGTATACCATTCAGTGTGATATTAAAAATGCATCTTACCCAACCCTAAACCCAACCCCAATATTCACCCAAACATAAGTGTGTCCTGAGCTCTAACCCTAACCCTAACCCTTACCATATGGGCCCATTCATTCTAATGAATCTCATAGGCTATAATGGAGAATGGAAAACCATCCAAAAATTTTTGCCATCAAGAGTATACCATTCAGTGTGATATTAAAAATAGATCTTACCCAACCCTAAACCCAACCCCAATATTCACCCAAACATAAGTGTGTCCTGAGCTCTAACCCTAACCCTAACCCTTACCATATGGGCCCATTCATTCTAATGAATCTCATAGGCTATAATGGAGAATGGAAAACCATCCAAAAATTTTTCCCATCAAGAGTATACCATTCAGTGTGATATTAAAAATACATCATACCCAACCCTAAACCCAACCCCAATATTCACCCAAACATAAGTGTGTCCTGAACTCTAACCCTAACCCTAACCCTTACCATATGGGCCCATTCATTCTAATGAATCTCATAGGCTATAATGGAGAATGGAAAACCATCCAAAAAATTTTCCCATCAAGAGTATACCATTCAGTGTGATATTAAAAATACATCTTACCCAACCCTAAACCCAACCCCAATATTCACCCAAACGTAAGTGTGTCCTGAACTCTAACCCTAACCCTAACCCTTACAATATGGGCCCATTCATTCTAATGAATCTCATAGGCTATAATGGAGAATGGAAAACCATCCAAAATTTTTTCCCATCAAGAGTATACCATTCAGTGTGATATTAAAAATGCATCTTACCCAACCCTAAACCCAACCCCAATATTCACCCAAACATAAGTGTGTCCTGAGCTCTAACCCTAACCCTAACCCTTACCATATGGGCCCATTCATTCTCATGAATCTCATAGGCTATAATGGAGAATGGAAAACCATCCAAAAATTTTTCCCATCAAGAGTATACCATTCAGTGTGATATTAAAAATAGATCTTACCCAACCCTAAACCCAAACCCAATATTCACCCAAATATAAGTGTGTCCTGAGCTCTAACCCTAACCCTAACCCTTACCATACGGGCCCATTCATTCTTATGAATCTCATAGGCTATAATGGAGAATGGAAAACCATCCAAAAATTTTTCCCATCAAGAGTATACCATTCAGTGTGATATTAAAAATAGATCTTACCCAACCCTAAACCCAACCCCAATATTCACCCAAACATAAGTGTGTCCTGAACTCTAACCCTAACCCTAACCCTTACCATATGGGCCCATTCATTCTAATGAATCTCATAGGCTATAATGGAGAATGGAAAACCATCCAAAAATTTTTCACATCAAGAGTATGCCATTCAGTGTGATATTAAAAATAGATCTTACCCAACCCTAAACCCAACCCCAATATTCACCCAAACATAAGTGTGTCCTGAGCTCTAACCCTAACCCTAACCCTTACCATATGGGCCCATTCATTCTAATGAATCTCATAGGCTATAATGGAGAATGGAAAAACATCCAAAAAATTTTCCCATCAAGAGTATACCATTCAGTGTGATATTAAAAATGCATCTTACCCAACCCTAAACCCAACCCCAATATTCACCCAAACATAAGTGTGTCCTGAGCTCTAACCCTAACCCTAAGCCTTACCATATGGGCCCATTCATTCTAATGAATCTCATAGGCTATAATGGAGAATGGAAAACCATCCAAAATTTTTTCCCATCAAGAGTATACCATTCAGTGTGATATTAAAAATAGATCTTACCCAACCCTAAACCCAACCCCAATATTCACCCAAACATAAGTGTGTCCTGAGCTCTAACCCTAACCCTAACCCTTACCATATGGGCCCATTCATTCTAATGAATCTCATAGGCTATAATGGAGAATGGAAAACCATCCAAAAATTTTTCCCATCAAGAGTATACCATTCAGTGTGATATTAAAAATACATCATACCCAACCCTAAACCCAACCCCAATATTCACCCAAACATAAGTGTGTCCTGAGCTCTAACCCTAACCCTAACCCTTACCATATGGGCCCATTCATTCTTATGAATCTCATAGGCTATAATGGAGAATGGAAAACCATCCAAAAAATTTTCCCATCAAGAGTATACCATTCAGTGTGATATTAAAAATAGATCTTACCCAACCCTAAACCCAACCCCAATATTCACCCAAACATAAGTGTGTCCTGAACTCTAACCCTAACCCTAACCCTTACCATATGGGCCCATTCATTCTAATGAATCTCATAGGCTATAATGGAGAATGGAAAACCATCCAAAAAATTTTCCCATCAAGAGTATACCATTCAGTGTGATATTAAAAATACATCTTACCCAACCCTAAACCCAACCCCAATATTCACCCAAACGTAAGTGTGTCCTGAACTCTAACCCTAACCCTAACCCTTACAATATGGGCCCATTCATTCTAATGAATCTCATAGGCTATAATGGAGAATGGAAAACCATCTAAAATTTTTTCCCATCAAGAGCATACCATTCAGTGTGATATTAAAAATGCATCTTACCCAACCCTAAACCCAACCCCAATATTCACCCAAACATAAGTGTGTCCTGAGCTCTAACCCTAACCCTAACCCTTACCATATGGGCCCATTCATTCTCATGAATCTCATAGGCTATAATGGAGAATGGAAAACCATCCAAAAATTTTTCCCATCAAGAGTATACCATTCAGTGTGATATTAAAAATAGATCTTACCCAACCCTAAACCCAAACCCAATATTCACCCAAATATAAGTGTGTCCTGAGCTCTAACCCTAACCCTAACCCTTACCATATGGGCCCATTCATTCTAATGAATCTCATAGGCTATAATGGAGAATGGAAAACCAACCAAAAATGTTTCACATCAAGAGTATACCATTCAGTGTGATATTAAAAATAGATCTTACCCAACCCTAAACCCAACCCCAATATTCACCCAAACATAAGTGTGTCCTGAGCTCTAACCCTAACCCTAACCCTTACCATATGGGCCCATTCATTCTAATGAATCTCATAGGCTATAATGGAGAATGGAAAAACATCCAAAAATTTTTCCCATCAAAAGTATACCATTCAGTGTGATATTAAAAATGCATCTTACCCAACCCTAAACCCAACCCCAATATTCACCCAAACATAAGTGTGTCCTGAGCTCTAACCCTAACCCTAACCCTTACCATATGGGCCCTTTCATTCTCATGAATCTCATAGGCTATAATGGAGAATGGAAAACCATCCAAAAATTTTTACCATCAAGAGTATACCATTCAGTGTGATATTAAAAATAGATCTTACCCAACCCTAAACCCAACCCCAATATTCACCCAAACATAAGTGTGTCCTGAACTCTAACCCTAACCCTAACCCTTACCATATGGGCCCATTCATTCTCATGAATCTCATAGGCTATAATGGAGAATGGAAAACCATCCAAAAAATTTTCCCATCAAGAGTATACCATTCAGTGTGATATTAAAAATACATCTTACCCAACCCTAAACCCAACCCCAATATTCACCCAAACGTAAGTGTGTCCTGAACTCTAACCCTAACCCTAACCCTTACAATATGGGCCCATTCATTCTAATGAATCTCATAGGCTATAATGGAGAATGGAAAACCATCCAAAAAATTTTCCCATCAAGAGTATACCATTCAGTGTGATATTAAAAATACATCATACCCAACCGTAAACCCAACCCCAATATTCACCCAAACATAAGTGTGTCCTGAGCTCTAACCCTAACCCTAACCCTTACCATATGGGCCCATTCATTTTCATGAATCACATAGGCTATAATGGAGAATGGAAAACCATCCAAAAAATTTTCCCATCAAGAGTATACCATTCAGTGTGATATTAAAAATACATCATACCCAACCCTTAACCCAACCCCAATATTCACCCAAACATAAGTGTGTCCTGAGCTCTAACCCTAACCCTAACCCTTACCATATGGGCCCATTCATTCTAATGAATCTCATAGGCTATAATGGAGAATGGAAAACCATCCAAAAATTTTTCCCATCAAGAGTATACCATTCAGTGTGATATTAAAAATAGATCTTACCCAACCCTAAACCCAACCCCAATATTCACCCAAACATAAGTGGGTCCTGAACTCTAACCCTAACCGTAACCCTTACCATATGGGCCCATTCATTCTAATGAATCTCATAGGCTATAATGGAGAATGGAAAACCATCCAAAAAATTTTCACATCAAGAGTATGCCATTCAGTGTGATATTAAAAATAGATCTTACCCAACCCTAAACCCAACCCCAATATTCACCCAAACATAAGTGTGTCCTGAGCTCTAACCCTAACCCTAACCCTTACCATATGGGCCCATTCATTCTAATGAATCTCTAAGGCTATAATGGAGAATGGAAAAACATCCAAAAAATTTTCCCATCAAGAGTATACCATTCAGTGTGATATTAAAAATGCATCTTACCCAACCCTAAACCCAACCCCAATATTCACCCAAACATAAGTGTGTCCTGAGCTCTAACCCTAACCCTAACCCTTACCATATGGGCCCATTCATTCTAATGAATCTCATAGGCTATAATGGAGAATGGAAAACCATCCAAAATTTTTTCCCATCAAGAGTATACCATTCAGTGTGATATTAAAAATACATCTTACCCAACCCTAAACCCAACCCCAATATTTACCCAAACATAAGTGTGTCCTGAGATCTAACCCTAACCCTAACCCTTACCATATGGGCCCATTCATTCTAATGAATCTCATAGGCTATAATGGAGAATGGAAAACCATCCAAAATTTTTTCCCATCAAGAGTATACCATTCAGTGTGATATGAAAAATACATCATACCCAACCCTAAACCCAACCCCAATATTTACCCAAACATAAGTGTGTCCTGAGCTCTAACCCTAACCCTAACCCTTACCATATGGGCCCATTCATTCTATTGAATCTCATAGGCTATAATGGAGAATGGAAAACCATCCAAAAAATTTTCCCATCAAGAGTATACCATTCAGTGTGATATGAAAAATACATCATACCCAACCCTAAACCCAACCCCAATATTCACCCAAACATAAGTGTGTCCTGAGCTCTAACCCTAACCCTAACCCTACCATATGGGCCCATTCATTTTAATGAATCTCATAGGCTATAATGGAGAATGGAAAAACATCCAAAAATTTTTCACATCAACAGTATACCATTCAGTGTGATATTAAAAATACATCTTACCCAACCCTAAACCCAACCCCAATATTCACCCAAACGTAAGTGTGTCCTGAACTCTAACCCTAACCCTAACCCTTACAATATGGGCCCATTCATTCTAATGAATCTCATAGGCTATAATGGAGAATGGAAAACCATCCAAAAAATTTTCCCATCAAAGGTATACCATTCAGTGCGATATTAAAAATACATCATACCCAACCCCAATATTCACCCAAACATAAGTGTGTCCTGAGCTCTAACCCTAACCCTAACCCTTACCATATGGGCCCATTCATTCTATTGAATCTCATAGGCTATAATGGAGAATGGAAAACCATCCAAAAAATTTTCTCATCAAGAGTATACCATTCAGTGTGATATTAAAAATACATCATACCCAACCGTAAACCCAACCCCAATATTCACCCAAACATAAGTGTGTCCTGAGCTCTAACCCTAACCCTAACCCTTACCATATGGGCCCATTCATTTTCATGAATCACATAGGCTATAATGGAGAATGGAAAAACATCCAAAAATTTTCCCCATCAAGAAAGTACCATTCAGTGTGATATTAAAAATACATCTTAACCAACCCTAAGTCCAACCCCAATATTCACCCAAACATAAGTGTGTCCTGAATTCTAACCCTAACCCTAACCCTTACCATATGGGCCCATTCATTCTAAGGAATCTCATAGGCTATAATGGAGAATGGAAAACCATCCAAAAAATTTTCCCATCAAGAGTATACCATTCAGTGTGATATTAAAAATACATCATACCCAACCGTAAACCCAACCCCAATATTCACCCAAACATAAGTGTGTCCTGAGCTCTAACCCTAACCCTAACCCTTACCATATGGGCCCATTCATTTTCATGAATCACATAGGCTATAATGGAGAATGGAAAAACATCCAAAAATTTTCCCCATCAAGAAAGTACCATTCAGTGTGATATTAAAAATACATCTTAACCAACCCTAAACCCAACCCCAATATTCACCCAAACATAAGTGTGTCCTGAACTCTAACCCTAACCCTAACCCTTACCATATGGGCCCATTCATTCTAAGGAATCTCATAGGCTATAATGGAGAATGGAAAACCATCCAAAAATTTTTCACATCAAGAGTATACCATTCAGTGTGATATTAAAAATAGATCTTACCCAACCCTAAACCCAACCCCAATATTCACCCAAACATAAGTGTGTCCTGAGCTCTAACGCTAACCCTAACCCTTGCCATATGGGCCCATTCATTCTAATGAATCTCATAGGCTATAATGGAGAATGGAAAAACATCCAAAAAATTTTCCCATCAAGAGTATACCATTCAGTGTGATATTAAAAATGCATCTTACCCAACCCTTAACCCAACCCCAATATTCACCCAAACATAAGTGTGTCCTGAGCTCTAACCCTAACCCTAACCCTTACCATATGGGCCCATTCATTCTAATGAATCTCATAGGCTATAATGGAGAATGGAAAACCATCCAAAAATTTTTCCCATCAAGAGTATACCATTCAGTGTGATATTAAAAATAGATCTTACCCAACCCTAAACCCAACCCCAATATTCACCCAAACATAAGTGGGTCCTGAACTCTAACCCTAACCGTAACCCTTACCATATGGGCCCATTCATTCTAATGAATCTCATAGGCTATAATGGAGAATGGAAAACCATCCAAAAAATTTTCACATCAAGAGTATGCCATTCAGTGTGATATTAAAAATAGATCTTACCCAACCCTAAACCCAACCCCAATATTCACCCAAACATAAGTGTGTCCTGAGCTCTAACCCTAACCCTAACCCTTACCATATGGGCCCATTCATTCTAATGAATCTCTAAGGCTATAATGGAGAATGGAAAAACATCCAAAAAATTTTCCCATCAAGAGTATACCATTCAGTGTGATATTAAAAATGCATCTTACCCAACCCTAAACCCAACCCCAATATTCACCCAAACATAAGTGTGTCCTGAGCTCTAACCCTAACCCTAACCCTTACCATATGGGCCCATTCATTCTAATGAATCTCATAGGCTATAATGGAGAATGGAAAACCATCCAAAATTTTTTCCCATCAAGAGTATACCATTCAGTGTGATATTAAAAATACATCTTACCCAACCCTAAACCCAACCCCAATATTCACCCAAACATAAGTGTGTCCTGAGATCTAACCCTAACCCTAACCCTTACCATATGGGCCCATTCATTCTAATGAATCTCATAGGCTATAATGGAGAATGGAAAACCATCCAAAATTTTTTCCCATCAAGAGTATACCATTCAGTGTGATATGAAAAATACATCATACCCAACCCTAAACCCAACCCCAATATTTACCCAAACATAAGTGTGTCCTGAGCTCTAACCCTAACCCTAACCCTTACCATATGGGCCCATTCATTCTATTGAATCTCATAGGCTATAATGGAGAATGGAAAACCATCCAAAAAATTTTCCCATCAAGAGTATACCATTCAGTGTGATATGAAAAATACATCATACCCAACCCTAAACCCAACCCCAATATTCACCCAAACATAAGTGTGTCCTGAGCTCTAACCCTAACCCTAACCCTACCATATGGGCCCATTCATTTTAATGAATCTCATAGGCTATAATGGAGAATGGAAAAACATCCAAAAATTTTTCACATCAACAGTATACCATTCAGTGTGATATTAAAAATACATCTTACCCAACCCTAAACCCAACCCCAATATTCACCCAAACGTAAGTGTGTCCTGAACTCTAACCCTAACCCTAACCCTTACAATATGGGCCCATTCATTCTAATGAATCTCATAGGCTATAATGGAGAATGGAAAACCATCCAAAAAATTTTCCCATCAAAGGTATACCATTCAGTGCGATATTAAAAATACATCATACCCAACCCCAATATTCACCCAAACATAAGTGTGTCCTGAGCTCTAACCCTAACCCTAACCCTTACCATATGGGCCCATTCATTCTATTGAATCTCATAGGCTATAATGGAGAATGGAAAACCATCCAAAAAATTTTCCCATCAAGAGTATACCATTCAGTGTGATATTAAAAATACATCATACCCAACCGTAAACCCAACCCCAATATTCACCCAAACATAAGTGTGTCCTGAGCTCTAACCCTAACCCTAACCCTTACCATATGGGCCCATTCATTTTCATGAATCACATAGGCTATAATGGAGAATGGAAAAACATCCAAAAATTTTCCCCATCAAGAAAGTACCATTCAGTGTGATATTAAAAATACATCTTAACCAACCCTAAGTCCAACCCCAATATTCACCCAAACATAAGTGTGTCCTGAATTCTAACCCTAACCCTAACCCTTACCATATGGGCCCATTCATTCTAAGGAATCTCATAGGCTATAATGGAGAATTGAAAACCATCCAAAAAATTTTCACATCAAGAGTATACCATTCAGTGTGATATTAAAAATAGATCTTACCCTACCCTAAACCCAACCCCAATATTCACCCAAACATAAGTGTGTCCTGAGCTCTAACCCTAACCCTAACCCTTACCATATGGGCCCATTCATTCTAATGAATCTCATAGGCTATAATGGAGAATGGAAAAACATCCAAAAATTTTTCCCATCAAGAGTATACCATTCAGTGTGATATTAAAAATAGATCTTACCCAACCCTAAACCCAACCCCAATATTCACCCAAACATAAGTGTGTCCTGAACTCTAACCCTAACCGTAACCCTTACCATATGGGCCCATTCATTCTAATGAATCTCATAGGCTATAACGGAGAATGGAAAACCATCCAAAAATTTTTCACATCAAGAGTATGCCATTCAGTGTGATATTAAAAATAGATCTTACCCAACCCTAAACCCAACCCCAATATTCACCCAAACATAAGTGTGTCCTGAGCTCTAACCCTAACCCTAACCGTTACCATATGGGCCCATTCATTCTAATGAATCTCTAAGGCTATAATGGAGAATGGAAAAACATCCAAAAAAATTTCCCATCAAGAGTATACCATTCAGTGTGATATTAAAAATGCATCTTACCCAACCCTAAACCCAACCCCAATATTCACCCAAACATAAGTGTGTCCTGAGCTCTAACCCTAACCCTAACCCTTACCATATGGGCCCATTCATTCTAATGAATCTCATAGGCTATAATGGAGAATGGAAAACCATCCAAAAATTTTTCCCATCAAGAGTATACCATTCAGTGTGATATTAAAAATACATCTTACCCAACCCTAAACCCAACCCCAATATTCACCCAAACATAAGTGTGTCCTGAGCTCTAACCCTAACCCTAACCCTTACCATATGGGCCCATTCATTCTAATGAATCTCATAGGCTATAATGGAGAATGGAAAACCATCCAAAATTTTTTCCCATCAAGAGTATACCATTCAGTGTGATATGAAAAATACATCATACCCAACCCTAAACCCAACCCCAATATTTACCCAAACATAAGTGTGTCCTGAGCTCTAACCCTAACCCTAACCCTTACCATATGGGCCCATTCATTCTAATGAATCTCATAGGCTATAATGGAGAATGGAAAACCATCCAAAAAATTTTCCCATCAAGAGTATACCATTCAGTGTGATATGAAAAATACATCATACCCAACCCTAAACCCAACCCCAATATTCACCCAAACATAAGTGTGTCCTGAGCTCTAACCCTAACCCTAACCCTACCATATGGGCCCATTCATTTTAATGAATCTCATAGGCTATAATGGAGAATGGAAAAACATCCAAAAATTTTCACATCAACAGTATACCATTCAGTGTGATATTAAAAATACATCTTACCCAACCCTAAACCCAACCCCAATATTCACCCAAACGTAAGTGTGTCCTGAACTCTAACCCTAACCCTAACCCTTACAATATGGGCCCATTCATTCTAATGAATCTCATAGGCTATAATGGAGAATGGAAAACCATCCAAAAAATTTTCCCATCAAGGGTATACCATTCAGTGCGATATTAAAAATACATCATACCCAACCCCAATATTCACCCAAACATAAGTGTGTCCTGAGCTCTAACCCTAACCCTAACCCTTACCATATGGGCCCATTCATTCTAATGAATCTCTTAGGCTATAATGGAGAATGGAAAACCATCCAAAAAATTTTCCCATCAAGAGTATACCATTCAGTGTGATATTAAAAATACATCATACCCAACTGTAAACCCAACCCCAATATTCACCCAAACAAAAGTGTGTCCTGAGCTCTAACCCTAACCCTAACCCTTACCATATGGGCCCATTCATTTTCATGAATCACATAGGCTATAATGGAGAATGGAAAAACATCAAAAAATTTTCCCCATCAAGAAAGTACCATTCAGTGTGATATTAAAAATACATCTTAACCAACCCTAAGTCCAACCCCAATATTCACCCAAACATAAGTGTGTCCTGAATTCTAACCCTAACCCTAACCCTTACCATATGGGCCCATTTATTCTAAGGAATCTCATAGGCTATAATGGAGAATGGAAAACCATCCAAAAAATTTTCACATCAAGAGTATACCATTCAGTGTGATATTAAAAATAGATCTTACCCAACCCTAAACCCAACCCCAATATTCACCCAAACATAAGTGTGTCCTGAGCTCTAACCCTAACCCTAACCCTTACCATATGGGCCCATTCATTCTAATGAATCTCATAGGCTATAATGGAGAATGGAAAAACATCCAAAAATTTTCCCCATCAAGAAAGTACCATTCAGTGTGATATTAAAAATACATCTTAACCAACCCTAAACCCAACCCCAATATTCACCCAAACATAAGTGTGTCCTGAACTCTAACCCTAACCCTAACCCTTACCATATGGGCCCATTCATTCTAATGAATCTCATAGGCTATAATGGAGAATGGAAAACCATCCAAAAATGTTTCACATCAAGAGTATACCATTCAGTGTGATATTAAAAATAGATCTTACCCAACCCTAAACCCAACCCCAATATTCACCCAAACATAAGTGTGTCCTGAGCTCTAACCCTAACCCTAACCCTTACCATATGGGCCCATTCATTCTAATGAATCTCATAGGCTATAATGGAGAATGGAAAAACATCCAAAAAATTTTCCCATCAAGAGTATACCATTCAGTGTGATATTAAAAATGCATCTTACCCAACCCTAAACCCAACCCCAATATTCACCCAAACATAAGTGTGTCCTGAGCTCTAACCCTAACCCTAACCCTTACCATATGGGCCCATTCATTCTCATGAATCTCATAGGCTATAATGGAGAATGGAAAACCATCCAAAAAATTTTCCCATCAAGAGTATACCATTCAGTGTGATATTAAAAATACATCATACCCAACCCCAATATTCACCCAAACATAAGTGTGTCCTGAGCTCTAACCCTAACCCTTACCATATGGGCCCATTCATTTTAATGAATCTCATAGGCTATAATGGAGAATGGAAAAACATCCATAAATTTTTCACATCAACAGTATACCATTCAGTGTGATATTAAAAATAGATCTTACCCAACCCTAAACCCAACCCCAATATTCACCCAAACATAAGTGTGTCCTGAGCTCTAACCCTAACCCTAACCCTTACCATATGGGCCCATTCATTCTAATGAATCTCATAGGCTATAATGGAGAATGGAAAAACATCCAAAAAATTTTCCCATCAAGAGTATACCATTCAGTGTGATATTAAAAATGCCTCTTACCCAACCCTAAACCCAACCCCAATATTCACCCAAACATAAGTGTGTCCTGAGCTCTAACCCTAACCCTAACCCTTACCATATGGGCCCATTCATTCTAATGAATCTCATAGGCTATAATGGAGAATGGAAAACCATCCAAAAATTTTTTCCCATCAAGAGAATACCATTCAGTGTGATATTAAAAATAGATCTTACCCAACCCTAAACCCAACCCCAATATTCACCCAAACATAAGTGTGTCCTGAATTCTAACCCTAACCCTAACCCTTACCATATGGGCCCATTCATTCTAAGGAATCTCATACGCTATAATGGAGAATGGAAAACCATCCAAAAATTTTTCACATCAAGAGTATACCATTCAGTGTGATATTAAAAATAGATCTTACCCAACCCTAAACCCAACCCTAATATTCACCCAAACATAAGTCTGTCCTGAGCTCTAACCCTAACCCTAACCCTTACCATATGGGCCCATTCATTCTAATGAATCTCATAGGCTATAATGGAGAATGGAAAACCATCCAAAAATTTTTCACATCAAGAGTATGCCATTCAGTGTGATATTAAAAATAGATCTTACCCAACCCTAAACCCAACCCCAATATTCACCCAAACATAAGTGTGTCCTGAGCTCTAACCCTAACCCTAACCCTTACCATATGGGCCCATTCATTCTAATGAATCTCATAGGCTATAATGGAGAATGGAAAAACATCCAAAAAATTTTCCCATCAAGAGTGTACCATTCAGTGTGATATTAAAAATGCATCTTACCCAAACCTAAACCCAACCCCAATATTCACCCAAACATAAGTGTGTCCTGAGCTCTAACCCTAACCCTAACCCTTACCATATGGGCCCATTCATTCTAATGAATCTCATAGGCTATAATGGAGAATGGATACCATCCAAAAATTTTTCCCATCAAGAGTATACCATTCAGTGTGATACTAAAAATACATCTTACCCAACCCTAAACCCAACCCCAATATTCACCCAAACATAAGTGTGTCCTGAGCTCTAACCCTAACCCTAACCCTTACCATATGGGCCCATTCATTCTAATGAATCTCATAGGCTATAATGGAGAATGGAAAGCCATCCAAAAATTTTTCCCATCAAGAGTATACCATTCAGTGTGATATGAAAAATACATCATACCCAACCCTAAACTCAACCCCAATATTTACCCAAACATAAGTGTGTCCTGAGCTCTAACCCTAACCCTTACCATATGGGCCCATTCATTCTAATGAATCTCATAGGCTATAATGGAGAATGGAAAACCATCCAAAAAATTTTCCCATCAAGAGTATACCATTCAGTGTGATATTAAAAATGCATCTTACCCAACCCTAAACCCAACCCCAATATTCACCCAAACATAAGTGTGTCCTGAGCTCTAACCCTAACCCTAACCCTTACCATATGGGCCCATTCATTCTAATGAATCTCATAGGCTATAATGGAGAATGGAAAAACATCCAAAAAATTTTCCCATCAAGAGTATACCATTCAGTGTGATATTAAAAATGCATCTTACCCAACCCTAAACCCAACCCCAATATTCACCCAAACATAAGTGTGTCCTGAGCTCTAACCCTAACCCTAACCCTTACCATATGGGCCCATTCATTCTCATGAATCTCATAGGCTATAATGGAGAATGGAAAACCATCCAAAAATTTTTCCCATCAAGAGTATACCATTCAGTGTGATATTAAAAATAGATCTTACCCAACCCTAAACCCAACCCCAATATTCACCCAAACATAAGTGTGTCCTGAACTCTAACCCTAACCCTAACCCTTACCATATGGGCCCATTCATTCTAATGAATCTCATAGGCTATAATGTAGAATGGAAAACCATCCAAAAATTTTTCCCATCAAGAATATACCATTCAGTGTGATATTAAAAATACATCTTACCCAACCCTAAACCCAACCCCAATATTCACCCAAACGTAAGTGTGTCCTGAACTCTAACGCTAACCCTAACCCTTACAATATGGGCCCATTCATTCTAATGAATCTCATAGGCTATAATGGAGAATGGAAAACCATCCAAAAAATTTTCCCATCAAGAGTATACCATTCAGTGTGATATTAAAAATACATCATACCCAACCCCAATATTCACCCAAACATAAGTGTGTCCTGAGCTCTAACCCTAACCCTTACCATATGGGCCCATTCATTTTAATGAATCTCATAGGCTATAATGGAGAATGGAAAAACATCCATAAATTTTTCACATCAACAGTATACCATTCAGTGTGATATTAAAAATAGATCTTACCCAACCCTAAACCCAACCCCAATATTCACCCAAACATAAGTGTGTCCTGAGCTCTAACCCTAACCCTAACCCTTACCATATGGGCCCATTCATTCTAATGAATCTCATAGGCTATAATGGAGAATGGAAAAACATCCAAAAAATTTTCCCATCAAGAGTATACCATTCAGTGTGATATTAAAAATGCATCTTACCCAACCCTAAACCCAACCCCAATATTCACCCAAACATAAGTGTGTCCTGAGCTCTAACCCTAACCCTAACCCTTACCATATGGGCCCATTCATTCTAATGAATCTCATAGGCTATAATGGAGAATGGAAAACCATCCAAAAATTTTTTCCCATCAAGAGTATACCATTCAGTGTGATATTAAAAATAGATCTTACCCAACCCTAAACCCAACCCCAATATTCACCCAAACATAAGTGTGTCCTGAATTCTAACCCTAACCCTAACCCTTACCATATGGGCCCATTCATTCTAAGGAATCTCATAGGCTATAATGGAGAATGGAAAACCATCCAAAAATTTTTCACATCAAGAGTATACCATTCAGTGTGATATTAAAAATAGATCTTACCCAACCCTAAACCCAACCCTAATATTCACCCAAACATAAGTCTGTCCTGAGCTCTAACCCTAACCCTAACCCTTACCATATGGGCCCATTCATTCTAATGAATCTCATAGGCTATAATGGAGAATGGAAAACCATCCAATAAATTTTCCCTTCAAGAGTATACCATTCAGTGTGATATTAAAAATAGATCTTACCCAACCCTAAACCCAACCCCAATATTCACCCAAACATAAGTGTGTCCTGAACTCTAACCCTAACCCTAACCCTTACCATATGGGCCCATTCATTCTAATGAATCTCATAGGCTATAATGGAGAATGGAAAACCATCCAAAAATTTTTCACATCAAGAGTATGCCATTCAGTGTGATATTAAAAATAGATCTTACCCAACCCTAAACCCAACCCCAATATTCACCCAAACATAAGTGTGTCCTGAGCTCTAACCCTAACCCTAACCCTTACCATATGGGCCCATTCATTCTAATGAATCTCATAGGCTATAATGGAGAATGGAAAAACATCCAAAAATTTTTCCCATCAAGAGTGTACCATTCAGTGTGATATTAAAAATGCATCTTACCCAAACCTAAACCCAACCCCAATATTCACCCAAACATAAGTGTGTCCTGAGCTCTAACCCTAACCCTAACCCTTACCATATGGGCCCATTCATTCTAATGAATCTCATAGGCTATAATGGAGAATGGATACCATCCAAAATTTTTTCCCATCAAGAGTATACCATTCAGTGTGATATTAAAAATACATCTTACCCAACCCTAAACCCAACCCCAATATTCACCCAAACATAAGTGTGTCCTGAGCTCTAACACTAACCCTAACCCTTACCATATGGGCCCATTCATTCTAATGAATCTCATAGGCTATAATGGAGAATGGAAAGCCATCCAAAATTTTTTCCCATCAAGAGTATACCATTCAGTGTGATATGAAAAATACATCATACCCAACCCTAAACCCAACCCCAATATTTACCCAAACATAAGTGTGTCCTGAGCTCTAACCCTAACCCTTACCATATGGGCCCATTCATTCTAATGAATCTCATAGGCTATAATGGAGAATGGAAAACCATCCAAAAAATTTTCCCATCAAGAGTATACCATTCAGTGTGATATTAAAAATACATCATACCCAACCCCAATATTCACCCAAACATAAGTGTGTCCTGAGCTCTAACCCTAACCCTTACCATATGGGCCCATTCATTTTAATGAATCTCATAGGCTATAATGGAGAATGGAAAAACATCCATAAATTTTTCACATCAACAGTATACCATTCAGTGTGATATTAAAAATAGATCTTACCCAACCCTAAACCCAACCCCAATATTCACCCAAACATAAGTGTGTCCTGAGCTCTAACCCTAACCCTAACCCTTACCATATGGGCCCATTCATTCTAATGAATCTCATAGGCTATAATGGAGAATGGAAAAACATCCAAAAAATTTTCCCATCAAGAGTATACCATTCAGTGTGATATTAAAAATGCCTCTTACCCAACCCTAAACCCAACCCCAATATTCACCCAAACATAAGTGTGTCCTGAGCTCTAACCCTAACCCTAACCCTTACCATATGGGCCCATTCATTCTAATGAATCTCATAGGCTATAATGGAGAATGGAAAACCATCCAAAAAATTTTTCCCATCAAGAGTATACCATTCAGTGTGATATTAAAAATAGATCTTACCCAACCCTAAACCCAACCCCAATATTCACCCAAACATAAGTGTGTCCTGAATTCTAACGCTAACCCTAACCCTTACAATATGGGCCCATTCATTCTAATGAATCTCATAGGCTATAATGGAGAATGGAAAACCATCCAAAAAATTTTCCCCTCAAGAGTATACCATTCAGTGTGATATTAAAAATACATCATACCCAACCCCAATATTCACCCAAACATAAGTGTGTCCTGAGCTCTAACCCTAACCCTTACCATATGGGCCCATTCATTTTAATGAATCTCATAGGCTATAATGGAGAATGGAAAAACATCCATAAATTTTTCACATCAACAGTATACCATTCAGTGTGATATTAAAAATAGATCTTACCCAACCCTAAACCCAACCCCAATATTCACCCAAACATAAGTGTGTCCTGAGCTCTAACCCTAACCCTAACCCTTACCATATGGGCCCATTCATTCTAATGAATCTCATAGGCTATAATGGAGAATGGAAAAACATCCAAAAATTTTTCCCATCAAGAGTATACCATTCAGTGTGATATTAAAAATGCATCTTACCCAACCCTAAACCCAACCCCAATATTCACCCAAACATAAGTGTGTCCTGAGCTCTAACCCTAACCCTAACCCTTACCATATGAGCCCATTCATTCTAATGAATCTCATAGGCTATAATGGAGAATGGAAAACCATCCAAAAATTTTTTCCCATCAAGAGTATACCATTCAGTGTGATATTAAAAATAGATCTTACCCAACCCTAAACCCAACCCCAATATTCACCCAAACATAAGTGTGTCCTGAATTCTAACCCTAACCCTAACCCTTACCATATGGGCCCATTCATTCTAAGGAATCTCATAGGCTATAATGGAGAATGGAAAACCATCCAAAAATTTTTCACATCAAGAGTATACCATTCAGTGTGATATTAAAAATAGATCTTACCCAACCCTAAACCCAACCCTAATATTCACCCAAACATAAGTCTGTCCTGACCTCTAACCCTAACCCTAACCCTTACCATATGGGCCCATTCATTCTAATGAATCTCATAGGCTATAATGGAGAATGGAAAACCATCCAATAAATTTTCCCTTCAAGAGTATACCATTCAGTGTGATATTAAAAATAGATCTTACCCAACCCTAAACCCAACCCCAATATTCACCCAAACATAAGTGTGTCCTGAACTCTAACCCTAACCCTAACCCTTACCATATGGGCCCATTCATTCTAATGAATCTCATAGGCTATAATGGAGAATGGAAAACCATCCAAAAAATTTTCACATCAAGAGTATGCCATTCAGTGTGATATTAAAAATAGATCTTACCCAACCCTAAACCCAACCCCAATATTCACCCAAACATAAGTGTGTCCTGAGCTCTAACCCTAACCCTAACCCTTACCATATGGGCCCATTCATTCTAATGAATCTCATAGGCTATAATGGAGAATGGAAAAACATCCAAAAAATTTTCCCATCAAGAGTGTACCATTCAGTGTGATATTAAAAATGCATCTTACCCAAACCTAAACCCAACCCCAATATTCACCCAAACATAAGTGTGTCCTGAGCTCTAACCCTAACCCTAACCCTTACCATATGGGCCCATTCATTCTAATGAATCTCATAGGCTATAATGGAGAATGGATACCATCCAAAAATTTTTCCCATCAAGAGTATACCATTCAGTGTGATATTAAAAATACATCTTACCCAACCCTAAACCCAACCCCAATATTCACCCAAACATAAGTGTGTCCTGAGCTCTAACACTAACCCTAACCCTTACCATATGGGCCCATTCATTTTAATGAATCTCATAGGCTATAATGGAGAATGGAAAGCCATCCAAAATTTTTTCCCATCAAGAGTATACCATTCAGTGTGATATGAAAAATACATCATACCCAACCCTAAACCCAACACCAATATTTACCCAAACATAAGTGTGTCCTGAGCTCTAACCCTAACCCTTACCATATGGGCCCATTCATTCTAATGAATCTCATAGGCTATAATGGAGAATGGAAAACCATCCAAAAAATTTTCCCATCAAGAGTATACCATTCAGTGTGATATTAAAAATACATCATACCCAACCCCAATATTCACCCAAACATAAGTGTGTCCTGAGCTCTAACCCTAACCCTTACCATATGGGCCCATTCATTTTAATGAATCTCATAGGCTATAATGGAGAATGGAAAAACATCCATAAATTTTTCACATCAACAGTATACCATTCAGTGTGATATTAAAAATAGATCTTACCCAACCCTAAACCCAACCCCAATATTCACCCAAACATAAGTGTGTCCTGAGCTCTAACCCTAACCCTAACCCTTACCATATGGGCCCATTCATTCTAATGAATCTCATAGGCTATAATGGAGAATGGAAAAACATCCAAAAAATTTTCCCATCAAGAGTATACCATTCAGTGTGATATTAAAAATGCCTCTTACCCAACCCTAAACCCAACCCCAATATTCACCCAAACATAAGTGTGTCCTGAGCTCTAACCCTAACCCTAACCCTTACCATATGGGCCCATTCATTCTAATGAATCTCATAGGCTATAATGGAGAATGGAAAACCATCCAATAAATTTTCCCTTCAAGAGTATACCATTCAGTGTGATATTAAAAATAGATCTTACCCAACCCTAAACCCAACCCCAATATTCACCCAAACATAAGTGTGTCCTGAATTCTAACCCTAACCCTAACCCTTACCATATGGGCCCATTCATTCTAATGAATCTCATAGGCTATAATGGAGAATGGAAAACCATCCAAAAATTTTTCACATCAAGAGTATGCCATTCAGTGTGATATTAAAAATAGATCTTACCCAACCCTAAACCCAACCCCAATATTCACCCAAACATAAGTGTGTCCTGAGCTCTAACCCTAACCCTAACCCTTACCATATGGGCCCATTCATTCTAATGAGTCTCATAGGCTATAATGGAGAATGGAAAAACATCCAAAAAATTTTCCCATCAAGAGTGTACCATTCAGTGTGATATTAAAAATGCATCTTACCCAAACCTAAACCCAACCCCAATATTCACCCAAACATAAGTGTGTCCTGAGCTCTAACCCTAACCCTAACCCTTACCATATGGGCCCATTCATTCTAATGAATCTCATAGGCTATAATGGAGAATGGATACCATCCAAAAATTTTTCCCATCAAGAGTATACCATTCAGTGTGATACTAAAAATACATCTTACCCAACCCTAAACCCAACCCCAATATTCACCCAAACATAAGTGTGTCCTGAGCTCTAACCCTAACCCTAACCCTTACCATATGGGCCCATTCATTCTAATGAATCTCATAGGCTATAATGGAGAATGGAAAGCCATCCAAAATTTTTTCCCATCAAGAGTATACCATTCAGTGTGATATGAAAAATACATCATACCCAACCCTAAACCCAACCCCAATATTTACCCAAACATAAGTGTGTCCTGAGCTCTAACCCTAACCCTTACCATATGGGCCCATTCATTCTAATGAATCTCATAGGCTATAATGGAGAATGGAAAACCATCCAAAAAATTTTCCCATCAAGAGTATACCATTCAGTGTGATATGAAAAATACATCATACCCAACCCTAAACCCAACCCCAATATTTACCCAAACATAAGTGTGTCCTGAGCTCTAACCCTAACCCTAACCCTACCATATGGGCCCATTCATTTTAATGAATCTCATAGGCTATAATGGAGAATGGAAAAACATCCAAAAAATTTTCACATCAACAGTATACCATTCAGTGTGATATTAAAAATAGATCTTACCCAACCCTAAACCCAACCCCAATATTCACCCAAACGTAAGTGTGTCCTGAACTCTAACCCTAACCCTTACCATATGGGCCCATTCATTCTAATGAATCTCATAGGCTATAATGGAGAATGGAAATCCATCCAAAAAATTTTCCCATCAAGAGTATACCATTCAGTGTGATATTAAAAATACATCATACCCAACCCCAATATTCACCCAAACATAAGTGTGTCCTGAGCTCTAACCCTAACCCTAACACTTACCATATGGGCCCATTCATTCTAATGAATCTCATAGGCTATAATGGAGAATGGAAAACCATCCAAAAGATTTTCCCATCAAGAGTATACCATTTATTTATTTATTTATTTATTCGGGATTTATATCCCGCCCTTCCCAGGAGTGGCTCAGTGTGATATTAAAAATACATCTTACCCAACCCTAAACCCAACCCCAATATTCACCCAAACATAAGTGTGTCCTGAGCTCTAACCCTAACCCTAACCCTTACCATATGGGCCCATTCATTCTAATGAATCTCATAGGCTATAATGGAGAATGGAAAACCATCCAAAATTTTTTCCCATCAAGAGTATACCATTCAGTGTGATATTAAAAATACATCATACCCAACCGTAAACCCAACCCCAATATTCACCCAAACATAAGTGTGTCCTGAGCTCTAACCCTAACCCTAACCCTTACCATATGGGCCCATTCATTTTTCATGAATCACATAGGCTATAATGGAGAATGGAAAAACATCCAAAAATTTTCCCCATCAAGAAAGTACCATTCAGTGTGATATTAAAAATACATCTTAACCAACCCTAAACCCAACCCCAATATTCACCCAAACATAAGTGTGTCCTGAATTCTAACCCTAACCCTAACCCTTACCATATGGGCCCATTCATTCTAAGGAATCTCATAGGCTATAATGGAGAATGGAAAACCATCCAAAAATTTTTCACATCAAGAGTATACCATTCAGTGTGATATTAAAAATAGATCTTACCCAACCCTAAACCCAACCCTAATATTCACCCAAACATAAGTCTGTCCTGAGCTCTAACCCTAACCCTAACCCTTACCATATGGGCCCATTCATTCTAATGAATCTCATAGGCTATAATGGAGAATGGAAAAACATCCAAAAATTTTTCCCATCAAGAGTATACCATTCAGTGTGATATTAAAAATGCATCTTACCCAACCCTAAACCCAACCCCAATATTCACCCAAACATAAGTGTGTCCTGAGCTCTAACCCTAACCCTAACCGTTACCATTTGGGCCCATTCATTCTAATGAATCTCATAGGCTATAATGGAGAATGGAAAACCATCCAAAAATTTTTTCCCATCAAGAGTATACCATTCAGTGTGATATTAAAAATAGATCTTACCCAACCCTAAACCCAACCCCAATATTCACGCAAACATTTCAACTCCTGAAGTGGTAATAAGGCCCCTTGGCTATTGTACAAATCCTTGACTCTTATTATGTCTTCCCTTTGCAGCTCTTCATAGAATTTTGGGTTCATCTCTTTTTCCAGATATCCTTAAGTGGGGTCCATTTCGAGGTTAAAGGCATTAAGATCTTTTTCCACCTCTTCCACACAATTAAAGCTATTTTTCTTGGACCTTCGGTTTGTATCATTACC
This sequence comes from Heteronotia binoei, assembly GCF_032191835.1. NCBI lineage: Eukaryota > Metazoa > Chordata > Lepidosauria > Squamata > Gekkonidae > Heteronotia > Heteronotia binoei. Next base: position 484,790 of record NW_026800169.1, read on the forward strand.
TTTTTTATCTCTCTCGTGTAAATTCCACTACTACCTGCTCCCTTATTGACTGCAGATTCAAGTCTTACCCATTTATCCCCTTTCCTCCAGTTCTAACTCCATCAGTGCTTTCAACTGAACTGCATCATAATAAGCTTGTAAATATGGAACTCCCCATCCTAATTCATCTTGGGGCATATATATCAACTTTTTTTGTATTCTTGCTTTTTTCCGACCAAAGATCCAATTTTTAATATGTTCATCCATTTCCTTATCGTTTCCTGATCTAATCTTATAGGAAGTACTTGAAATAAATATAGCAGCTTTGGGAGTATAAACATTTTTATTGCTCTAATTTTCCCTAGGATACTCAAATTTTTGTTCTTCCATTCCTTCAATTTCTTTAAAATCTTTAACCACACCTTATTATAATTCATTTTTTGTAGCCTCTCTATATTTTTATTAAGATAAACTCTAAATATTTAATTTTGCTAACTCCTGATTTCATCCCCGTTAAGGCTAATATTGCCTTCTTGGTTTCCCCACCCACATTAATAAACATTATTTCTGATTTCTTAATGTTTATTCCAAGTCCCGAACATTAACTTAAAATCTTCTAAAATAACTAACAATTCTCGTATTGCCTGCAGTGGATTACTTATTGTCAACAAATATCATCCGCAAAAAGGTTTAATTTCAATTCTTCCTTACCTATTTGAAATCCCTGAATTCTACCACTATTTCGTATCCTATCTGCTAGGGGTTCAATTGCTAATGCAAATAACAAAGGAGATAATGGGCAACCTTGCTTTACTCCTCTCTGTATCGAAATTTCTCTAGAGTGCCCATCATTTATTCTAATTACTGCTTTACCCCCCCTATAGATTTCCCTTACAACATTTAAAAAGGGCCCATCAAAACCAAAGTTTTCCAATACCTCGCATTAAATAATTGTGATTTACCGTATCAAACGCCCTTATACACATCTAATTTTAACAAGGCCAAAGTTTTCTTATCCTTACAGAACAAAACATTCAATATATTTCTCAATGGATCTGCAATAAATCTACCTCTAACAAAACCATATTGATCTGTAAGATAGGGAAACAATATTGGTTAAATCTAATGGGATTATATCAAACAATCCGACAAGAAAAGTATAAAGATGCTATTAAAAGAGATGACAATTTTATAGAAAAGGCACTATATGTGGATGAAAGGAAGAAAGGACTGTCAGGATTATTTACCTTGAATTGGTAAAAGATAAGGAGTTCATGTATAGAACCTTAAAGAACAAATGGAATAAGAAAAACAAATAACTGATGAGGAGGTGAATAAGTTAATGATGAATTTGAAGAAAATTAAGATAGAGAAAATATAGAGAACTTGAAAGGAAGATAATCTTGAAATGGTATAGGACGCCGGCTCAATTGGCATATATGATTAAAGGGATGAAACCAAATTGTTGGCACTGTAATGCAAAAGAAGGGTGGTACTCCCACTTATGGTGGGAGTGCCCCAAGGTTATAGAGTTTTGGGGGAAAAATTCGGGGGAAAATAGTGGGGGCATGTAAGTTTAATATTGATATAGATGGGGAGTTGTTATTTATGGGGGTACTGGAAAACAATAACATTGAGAAACAAAACCAGAGCATTTTCAAAGCAATGATATTAGCAGCACATGCAGTGATAGCATATGGTTGGAAGGAGAGCTTAAAATGGACCCTGGAAAGATGGAACAATTATTTGTATGAATATATACAATCAGACATATTAGAATGTTTAAAACAAGATAAGATATGGGATAGAAAAATTGAAGAGATAAAAGAGAAATGGGATAGATACTTCTCATGGGTATTTAAGGGGGAAGCCAACAAAGCTATATTTGAAAAATTGGGAAAAGTGTGCTCATGGTTAAAAATTTAATTGTAACTTTAGTATGGTCACTTGGTGGGGGGGGAGGGATATAAATAGGGGTAAAAATGGTGTCATAAGAGACTTGGAAATGCATTCTATGTAATGTAATATTTGAGACACAATAAAATAAAAAAAAAACTTAAAAAAAAAAATATTCACGCAAACATAAGTGTGTCCTGAACTCTAACCCTAACCCTAACCCTTACCAAATGGGCCCATTCATTCTAATGAATCTCATAGGCTATAATGGAGAATGGAAAACCATCCAAAAATTTTTCCCATCAAGAGTATACCATTCAGTGTGATATTAAAAATACATCTTACCCAACCCTAAACCCAACCCCAATATTCACCCAAACGTAAGTGTGTCCTGAACTCTAACGCTAACCCTAACCCTTACAATATGGGCCCATTCATTCTAATGAATCTCATAGGCTATAATGGAGAATGGAAAACCATCCAAAAAATTTTCCCATCAAGAGTATATCATTCAGTGTGATATTAAAAATACATCATACCCAACCCCAATATTCACCCAAACATAAGTGTGTCCTGAGCTCTAACCCTAACCCTAACCCTTACCATATGGGCCCATTCATTTTAATGAATCTCATAGGCTATAATGGAGAATGGAAAAACATCCATAAATTTTTCACATCAACAGTATACCATTCAGTGTGATATTAAAAATAGATCTTACCCAACCCTAAACCCAACCCCAATATTCACCCAAACATAAGTGTGTCCTGAGCTCTAACCCTAACCCTAACCCTAACCCTTACCATATGGGCCCATTCATTCTAATGAATCTCATAGGCTATAATGGAGAATGGAAAAACATCCAAAAAATTTTCCCATCAAGAGTATACCATTCAGTGTGATATTAAAAATGCATCTTACCCAACCCTAAATCCAACCCCAATATTCACCCAAACATAAGTGTGTCCTGAGCTCTAACCCTAACCCTAACCCTTACCATATGGGCCCATTCATTCTAATGAATCTCATAGGCTATAATGGAGAATGGAAAACCATCCAAAAATTTTTTCCCATCAAGAGTATACCATTCAGTGTGATATTAAAAATAGATCTTACCCAACCCTAAACCCAACCCCAATATTCACGCAAACATAAGTGTGTCCTGAACTCTAACCCTAACCCTAACCCTTACCATATGGGCCCATTCATTCTAATGAATCTCATAGGCTATAATGGAGAATGGAAAACCATCCAAAAAATTTTCCCATCAAGAGTATGCCATTCAGTGTGATATTAAAAATAGATCTTACCCAACCCTAAACCCAACCCCAATATTCACCCAAACATAAGTGTGTCCTGAGCTCTAACCCTAACCCTAACCCTTACCATATGGGCCCATTCATTCTAATGAATCTCATAGGCTATAATGGAGAATGGAAAAACATCCAAAAAATTTTCCCATCAAGAGTATACCATTCAGTGTGATATTAAAAATGCATCTTACCCAACCCTAAACCCAACCCCAATATTCACCCAAACATAAGTGTGTCCTGAGCTCTAACCCTAACACTAACCCTTACCATATGGGCCCATTCATTCTAATGAATCTCATAGGCTATAATGGAGAATGGAAAACCATCCAAAATTTTTTCCCATCAAGAGTATACCATTCAGTGTGATATTAAAAATACATCATACCCAACCCTAAACCCAACCCCAATATTTGCCCAAACATAAGTGTGTCCTGAGCTCTAACCCTAACCCTAACCCTTACCATATGGGCCCATTCATTCTTATGAATCTCATAAGGTATAATGGAGAATGGAAAACCATCCACAAATTTTTCCCATCAAGAGTATACCATTCAGTGTGATATTAAAAATACATCTTACCCAACCCTAAACCCAACCCCAATATTCATCCAAACATAAGTGTGTCCTGAACTCTAACCCTAACCCTAAGCCTTACCATATGGGCCCATTCATTTTAATGAATCACATAGGCTATAATGGAGAATGGAAAAACATCCAAAAATTTTCCCCATCAAGAAAGTACCATTCAGTGTGATATTAAAAATAGATCTTACCCAACCCTAAACCCAACCCCAATATTCACCCAAACATAAGTGTGTCCTGAGCTCTAACCCTAACCCTAACCCTTACCATATGGGCCCATTCATTCTAATGAATCTCATAGGCTATAATGGAGAATGGAAAAACATCCAAAAATTTTTCCCATCAAGAGTATACCATTCAGTGTGATATTAAAAATGCATCTTACCCAACCCTAAACCCAACCCCAATATTCACCCAAACATAAGTGTGTCCTGAGCTCTAACCCTAACCCTAACCCTTACCATATGGGCCCATTCATTCTCATGAATCTCATAGGCTATAATGGAGAATGGAAAAACATCCAAAAAATTTTCCCATCAAGAGTATACCATTCAGTGTGATATTAAAAATGCATCTTACCCAACCCTAAACCCAACCCCAATATTCACCCAAACATAAGTGTGTCCTGAGCTCTAACCCTAACCCTTACCATATGGGCCCATTCATTCTAATGAATCTCATAGGCTATAATGGAGAATGGAAAACCATCCAAAATTTTTTCCCATCAAGAGTATACCATTCAGTGTGATATTAAAAATACATCATACCCAACCCTAAACCCAACCCCAATATTTACCCAAACATAAGTGTGTCCTGAGCTCTAACCCTAACCCTAACCCTTACCATATGGGCCCATTCATTCTTATGAATCTCATAGGCTATAATGGAGAATGGAAAACCATCCACAAATTTTTCCCATCAAGAGTATACCATTCAGTGTGATATTAAAAATACATCTTACCCAACCCTAAACCCAACCCCAATATTCACCCAAACATAAGTGTGTCCTGAACTCTAACCCTAACCCTAAGCCTTACCATATGGGCCCATTCATTTTAATGAATCACATAGGCTATAATGGAGAATGGAAAAACATCCAAAAATTTTCCCCATCAAGAAAGTACCATTCAGTGTGATATTAAAAATAGATCTTACCCAACCCTAAACCCAACCCCAATATTCACCCAAACATAAGTGTTTCCTGAGCTCTAACCCTAACCCTAACCCTTACCATATGGGCCCATTCATTCTAATGAATCTCATAGGCTATAATGGAGAATGGAAAAACATCCAAAAATTTTTCCCATCAAGAGTATACCATTCAGTGTGATATTAAAAATGCATCTTACCCAACCCTAAACCCAACCCCAATATTCACCCAAACATAAGTGTGTCCTGAGCTCTAACCCTAACCCTAACCCTTACCATATGGGCCCATTCATTCTCATGAATCTCATAGGCTATAATGGAGAATGGAAAACCATCCAAAAATTTTTCCCATCAAGAGTATACCATTCAGTGTGATATTAAAAATAGATCTTACCCAACCCTAAACCCAACCCCAATATTCACCCAAACATAAGTGTGTCCTGAACTCTAACCCTAACCCTAACCCTTACCATATGGGCCCATTCATTCTAATGAATCTCATAGGCTATAATGGAGAATGGAAAACCATCCAAAAAATTTTCCCATCAAGAGTATACCATTCAGTGTGATATTAAAAATACATCTTACCCAACCCTAAACCCAACCCCAATATTCACCCAAACGTAAGTGTGTCCTGAACTCTAACGCTAACCCTAACCCTTACAATATGGGCCCATTCATTCTAATGAATCTCATAGGCTATAATGGAGAATGGAAAACCATCCAAAAAATTTTCCCATCAAGAGTATACCATTCAGTGTGATATTAAAAATACATCATACCCAACCCCAATATTCACCCAAACATAAGTGTGTCCTGAGCTCTAACCCTAACCCTAACCCTTACCATATGGGCCCATTCATTTTAATGAATCTCATAGGCTATAATGGAGAATGGAAAAACATCCATAAATTTTTCTCATCAACAGTATACCATTCAGTGTGATATTAAAAATAGATCTTACCCAACCCTAAACCCAACCCCAATATTCACCCAAACATAAGTGTGTCCTGAGCTCTAACCCTAACCCTAACCCTTACCATATGGGCCCATTCATTCTAATGAATCTCATAGGCTATAATGGAGAATGGAAAAACATCCAAAAAATTTTCCCATCAAGAGTATACCATTTAGTGTGATATTAAAAATACATCTTACCCAACCCTAAACCCAACCCCAATATTCCCCCAAACATAAGTGTGTCCTGAGCTCTAACCCTAACCCTAACCCTTACCATATGGGCCCATTCATTCTAATGAATCTCATAGGCTATAATGGAGAATGGAAAACCATCCAAAAAATTTTCCCTCCAAGAGTATACCATTCTGTGTGATATTAAAAATCGATCTTACCCAACCCTAAACCCAACCCCAATATTCACCCAAATGTAAGTGTGTCCTGAGCTCTAACCCTAACCCTAACCCTTACCATATGGGCCCATTCATTCTTATGAATCTCATAAGGTATAATGGAGAATGGAAAACCATCCACAAATTTTTCCCATCAAGAGTATACCATTCAGTGTGATATTAAAAATACATCTTACCCAACCCTAAACCCAACCCCAATATTCATCCAAACATAAGTGTGTCCTGAACTCTAACCCTAACCCTAAGCCTTACCATATGGGCCCATTCATTTTAATGAATCACATAGGCTATAATGGAGAATGGAAAAACATCCAAAAATTTTCCCCATCAAGAAAGTACCATTCAGTGTGATATTAAAAATAGATCTTACCCAACCCTAAACCCAACCCCAATATTCACCCAAACATAAGTGTGTCCTGAGCTCTAACCCTAACCCTAACCCTTACCATATGGGCCCATTCATTCTAATGAATCTCATAGGCTATAATGGAGAATGGAAAAACATCCAAAAAATTTTCCCATCAAGAGTATACCATTCAGTGTGATATTAAAAATGCATCTTACCCAACCCTAAACCCAACCCCAATATTCACCCAAACATAAGTGTGTCCTGAGCTCTAACCCTAACACTAACCCTTACCATATGGGCCCATTCATTCTAATGAATCTCATAGGCTATAATGGAGAATGGAAAACCATCCAAAATTTTTTCCCATCAAGAGTATACCATTCAGTGTGATATTAAAAATACATCATACCCAACCCTAAACCCAACCCCAATATTTGCCCAAACATAAGTGTGTCCTGAGCTCTAACCCTAACCCTAACCCTTACCATATGGGCCCATTCATTCTTATGAATCTCATAAGGTATAATGGAGAATGGAAAACCATCCACAAATTTTTCCCATCAAGAGTATACCATTCAGTGTGATATTAAAAATACATCTTACCCAACCCTAAACCCAACCCCAATATTCATCCAAACATAAGTGTGTCCTGAACTCTAACCCTAACCCTAAGCCTTACCATATGGGCCCATTCATTTTAATGAATCACATAGGCTATAATGGAGAATGGAAAAACATCCAAAAATTTTCCCCATCAAGAAAGTACCATTCAGTGTGATATTAAAAATAGATCTTACCCAACCCTAAACCCAACCCCAATATTCACCCAAACATAAGTGTGTCCTGAGCTCTAACCCTAACCCTAACCCTTACCATATGGGCCCATTCATTCTAATGAATCTCATAGGCTATAATGGAGAATGGAAAAACATCCAAAAATTTTTCCCATCAAGAGTATACCATTCAGTGTGATATTAAAAATGCATCTTACCCAACCCTAAACCCAACCCCAATATTCACCCAAACATAAGTGTGTCCTGAGCTCTAACCCTAACCCTAACCCTTACCATATGGGCCCATTCATTCTCATGAATCTCATAGGCTATAATGGAGAATGGAAAAACATCCAAAAAATTTTCCCATCAAGAGTATACCATTCAGTGTGATATTAAAAATGCATCTTACCCAACCCTAAACCCAACCCCAATATTCACCCAAACATAAGTGTGTCCTGAGCTCTAACCCTAACCCTTACCATATGGGCCCATTCATTCTAATGAATCTCATAGGCTATAATGGAGAATGGAAAACCATCCAAAATTTTTTCCCATCAAGAGTATACCATTCAGTGTGATATTAAAAATACATCATACCCAACCCTAAACCCAACCCCAATATTTACCCAAACATAAGTGTGTCCTGAGCTCTAACCCTAACCCTAACCCTTACCATATGGGCCCATTCATTCTTATGAATCTCATAGGCTATAATGGAGAATGGAAAACCATCCACAAATTTTTCCCATCAAGAGTATACCATTCAGTGTGATATTAAAAATACATCTTACCCAACCCTAAACCCAACCCCAATATTCACCCAAACATAAGTGTGTCCTGAACTCTAACCCTAACCCTAAGCCTTACCATATGGGCCCATTCATTTTAATGAATCACATAGGCTATAATGGAGAATGGAAAAACATCCAAAAATTTTCCCCATCAAGAAAGTACCATTCAGTGTGATATTAAAAATAGATCTTACCCAACCCTAAACCCAACCCCAATATTCACCCAAACATAAGTGTTTCCTGAGCTCTAACCCTAACCCTAACCCTTACCATATGGGCCCATTCATTCTAATGAATCTCATAGGCTATAATGGAGAATGGAAAAACATCCAAAAATTTTTCCCATCAAGAGTATACCATTCAGTGTGATATTAAAAATGCATCTTACCCAACCCTAAACCCAACCCCAATATTCACCCAAACATAAGTGTGTCCTGAGCTCTAACCCTAACCCTAACCCTTACCATATGGGCCCATTCATTCTCATGAATCTCATAGGCTATAATGGAGAATGGAAAACCATCCAAAAATTTTTCCCATCAAGAGTATACCATTCAGTGTGATATTAAAAATAGATCTTACCCAACCCTAAACCCAACCCCAATATTCACCCAAACATAAGTGTGTCCTGAACTCTAACCCTAACCCTAACCCTTACCATATGGGCCCATTCATTCTAATGAATCTCATAGGCTATAATGGAGAATGGAAAACCATCCAAAAAATTTTCCCATCAAGAGTATACCATTCAGTGTGATATTAAAAATACATCTTACCCAACCCTAAACCCAACCCCAATATTCACCCAAACGTAAGTGTGTCCTGAACTCTAACGCTAACCCTAACCCTTACAATATGGGCCCATTCATTCTAATGAATCTCATAGGCTATAATGGAGAATGGAAAACCATCCAAAAAATTTTCCCATCAAGAGTATACCATTCAGTGTGATATTAAAAATACATCATACCCAACCCCAATATTCACCCAAACATAAGTGTGTCCTGAGCTCTAACCCTAACCCTAACCCTTACCATATGGGCCCATTCATTTTAATGAATCTCATAGGCTATAATGGAGAATGGAAAAACATCCATAAATTTTTCTCATCAACAGTATACCATTCAGTGTGATATTAAAAATAGATCTTACCCAACCCTAAACCCAACCCCAATATTCACCCAAACATAAGTGTGTCCTGAGCTCTAACCCTAACCCTAACCCTTACCATATGGGCCCATTCATTCTAATGAATCTCATAGGCTATAATGGAGAATGGAAAAACATCCAAAAATTTTTCCCATCAAGAGTATACCATTTAGTGTGATATTAAAAATACATCTTACCCAACCCTAAACCCAACCCCAATATTCCCCCAAACATAAGTGTGTCCTGAGCTCTAACCCTAACCCTAACCCTTACCATATGGGCCCATTCATTCTAATGAATCTCATAGGCTATAATGGAGAATGGAAAACCATCCAAAAAATTTTCCCTCCAAGAGTATACCATTCTGTGTGATATTAAAAATCGATCTTACCCAACCCTAAACCCAACCCCAATATTCACCCAAATGTAAGTGTGTCCTGAGCTCTAACCCTAACCCTAACCCTTACCATATGGGCCCATTCATTCTTATGAATCTCATAAGGTATAATGGAGAATGGAAAACCATCCACAAATTTTTCCCATCAAGAGTATACCATTCAGTGTGATATTAAAAATACATCTTACCCAACCCTAAACCCAACCCCAATATTCATCCAAACATAAGTGTGTCCTGAACTCTAACCCTAACCCTAAGCCTTACCATATGGGCCCATTCATTTTAATGAATCACATAGGCTATAATGGAGAATGGAAAAACATCCAAAAATTTTCCCCATCAAGAAAGTACCATTCAGTGTGATATTAAAAATAGATCTTACCCAACCCTAAACCCAACCCCAATATTCACCCAAACATAAGTGTGTCCTGAGCTCTAACCCTAACCCTAACCCTTACCATATGGGCCCATTCATTCTAATGAATCTCATAGGCTATAATGGAGAATGGAAAAACATCCAAAAAATTTTCCCATCAAGAGTATACCATTCAGTGTGATATTAAAAATGCATCTTACCCAACCCTAAACCCAACCCCAATATTCACCCAAACATAAGTGTGTCCTGAGCTCTAACCCTAACCCTAACCCTTACCATATGGGCCCATTCATTCTCATGAATCTCATAGGCTATAATGGAGAATGGAAAACCATCCAAAAAATTTTCCCATCAAGAGTATGCCATTCAGTGTGATATTAAAAATAGATCTTACCCAACCCTAAACCCAACCCCAATATTCACGCAAACATAAGTGTGTCCTGAGCTCTAACCCTAACCCTAACCCTTACCATATGGGCCCATTCATTCTAATGAATCTCATAGGCTATAATGGAGAATGGAAAAACATCCAAAAAATTTTCCCATCAAGAGTATACCATTCAGTGTGATATTAAAAATGCATCTTACCCAACCCTAAACCCAACCCCAATATTCACCCAAACATAAGTGTGTCCTGAGCTCTAACCCTAACCCTTACCATATGGGCCCATTCATTCTAATGAATCTCATAGGCTATAATGGAGAATGGAAAACCATCCAAAATTTTTTCCCATCAAGAGTATACCATTCAGTGTGATATTAAAAATACATCATACCCAACCCTAAACCCAACCCCAATATTTACCCAAACATAAGTGTGTCCTGAGCTCTAACCCTAACCCTAACCCTTACCATATGGGCCCATTCATTCTTATGAATCTCATAGGCTATAATGGAGAATGGAAAACCATCCACAAATTTTTCCCATCAAGAGTATACCATTCAGTGTGATATTAAAAATACATCTTACCCAACCCTAAACCCAACCCCAATATTCACCCAAACATAAGTGTGTCCTGAACTCTAACCCTAACCCTAAGCCTTACCATATGGGCCCATTCATTTTAATGAATCACATAGGCTATAATGGAGAATGGAAAAACATCCAAAAATTTTCCCCATCAAGAAAGTACCATTCAGTGTGATATTAAAAATAGATCTTACCCAACCCTAAACCCAACCCCAATATTCACCCAAACATAAGTGTTTCCTGAGCTCTAACCCTAACCCTAACCCTTACCATATGGGCCCATTCATTCTAATGAATCTCATAGGCTATAATGGAGAATGGAAAAACATCCATAAATTTTTCTCATCAACAGTATACCATTCAGTGTGATATTAAAAATAGATCTTACCCAACCCTAAACCCAACCCCAATATTCACCCAAACATAAGTGTGTCCTGAGCTCTAACCCTAACCCTAACCCTTACCATATGGGCCCATTCATTCTAATGAATCTCATAGGCTATAATGGAGAATGGAAAAACATCCAAGAATTTTTCCCATCAAGAGTATACCATTTAGTGTGATATTAAAAATACATCTTACCCAACCCTAAACCCAACCCCAATATTCCCCCAAACATAAGTGTGTCCTGAGCTCTAACCCTAACCCTAACCCTTACCATATGGGCCCATTCATTCTAATGAATCTCATAGGCTATAATGGAGAATGGAAAACCATCCAAAAAATTTTCCCTCCAAGAGTATACCATTCTGTGTGATATTAAAAATCGATCTTACCCAACCCTAAACCCAACCCCAATATTCACCCAAATGTAAGTGTGTCCTGAGCTCTAACCCTAACCCTAACCCTTACCATATGGGCCCATTCATTCTTATGAATCTCATAAGGTATAATGGAGAATGGAAAACCATCCACAAATTTTTCCCATCAAGAGTATACCATTCAGTGTGATATTAAAAATACATCTTACCCAACCCTAAACCCAACCCCAATATTCATCCAAACATAAGTGTGTCCTGAACTCTAACCCTAACCCTAAGCCTTACCATATGGGCCCATTCATTTTAATGAATCACATAGGCTATAATGGAGAATGGAAAAACATCCAAAAATTTTCCCCATCAAGAAAGTACCATTCAGTGTGATATTAAAAATAGATCTTACCCAACCCTAAACCCAACCCCAATATTTACCCAAACATAAGTGTGTCCTGAGCTCTAACCCTAACCCTAACCCTTACCATATGGGCCCATTCATTCTAATGAATCTCATAGGCTATAATGGAGAATGGAAAAACATCCAAAAATTTTTCCCATCAAGAGTATACCATTCAGTGTGATATTAAAAATGCATCTTACCCAACCCTAAACCCAACCCCAATATTCACCCAAACATAAGTGTGTCCTGAGCTCTAACCCTAACCCTAACCCTTACCATATGGGCCCATTCATTCTCATGAATCTCATAGGCTATAATGGAGAATGGAAAACCATCCAAAAAATTTTCCCATCAAGAGTATGCCATTCAGTGTGATATTAAAAATAGATCTTACCCAACCCTAAACCCAACCCCAATATTCACGCAAACATAAGTGTGTCCTGAGCTCTAACCCTAACCCTAACCCTTACCATATGGGCCCATTCATTCTAATGAATCTCATAGGCTATAATGGAGAATGGAAAAACATCCAAAAAATTTTCCCATCAAGAGTATACCATTCAGTGTGATATTAAAAATGCATCTTACCCAACCCTAAACCCAACCCCAATATTCACCCAAACATAAGTGTGTCCTGAGCTCTAACCCTAACCCTTACCATATGGGCCCATTCATTCTAATGAATCTCATAGGCTATAATGGAGAATGGAAAACCATCCAAAATTTTTTCCCATCAAGAGTATACCATTCAGTGTGATATTAAAAATACATCATACCCAACCCTAAACCCAACCCCAATATTTACCCAAACATAAGTGTGTCCTGAGCTCTAACCCTAACCATAACCCTTACCATATGGGCCCATTCATTCTTATGAATCTCATAGGCTATAATGGAGAATGGAAAACCATCCACAAATTTTTCCCATCAAGAGTATACCATTCAGTGTGATATTAAAAATACATCTTACCCAACCCTAAACCCAACCCCAATATTCACCCAAACATAAGTGTGTCCTGAACTCTAACCCTAACCCTAAGCCTTACCATATGGGCCCATTCATTTTAATGAATCACATAGGCTATAATGGAGAATGGAAAAACATCCAAAAATTTTCCCCATCAAGAAAGTACCATTCAGTGTGATATTAAAAATAGATCTTACCCAACCCTAAACCCAACCCCAATATTCACCCAAACATAAGTGTTTCCTGAGCTCTAACCCTAACCCTAACCCTTACCATATGGGCCCATTCATTCTAATGAATCTCATAGGCTATAATGGAGAATGGAAAAACATCCAAAAATTTTTCCCATCAAGAGTATACCATTCAGTGTGATATTAAAAATGCATCTTACCCAACCCTAAACCCAACCCCAATATTCACCCAAACATAAGTGTGTCCTGAGCTCTAACCCTAACCCTAACCCTTACCATATGGGCCCATTCATTCTCATGAATCTCATAGGCTATAATGGAGAATGGAAAACCATCCAAAAATTTTTCCCATCAAGAGTATACCATTCAGTGTGATATTAAAAATAGATCTTACCCAACCCTAAACCCAACCCCAATATTCACCCAAACATAAGTGTGTCCTGAACTCTAACCCTAACCCTAACCCTTACCATATGGGCCCATTCATTCTAATGAATCTCATAGGCTATAATGGAGAATGGAAAACCATCCAAAAAATTTTCCCATCAAGAGTATACCATTCAGTGTGATATTAAAAATACATCTTACCCAACCCTAAACCCAACCCCAATATTCACCCAAACGTAAGTGTGTCCTGAACTCTAACGCTAACCCTAACCCTTACAATATGGGCCCATTCATTCTAATGAATCTCATAGGCTATAATGGAGAATGGAAAACCATCCAAAAATTTTTCCCATCAAGAGTATACCATTCAGTGTGATATTAAAAATACATCATACCCAACCCCAATATTCACCCAAACATAAGTGTGTCCTGAGCTCTAACCCTAACCCTAACCCTTACCATATGGGCCCATTCATTTTAATGAATCTCATAGGCTATAATGGAGAATGGAAAAACATCCATAAATTTTTCTCATCAACAGTATACCATTCAGTGTGATATTAAAAATAGATCTTACCCAACCCTAAACCCAACCCCAATATTCACCCAAACATAAGTGTGTCCTGAGCTCTAACCCTAACCCTAACCCTTACCATATGGGCCCATTCATTCTAATGAATCTCATAGGCTATAATGGAGAATGGAAAAACATCCAAAAAATTTTCCCATCAAGAGTATACCATTTAGTGTGATATTAAAAATACATCTTACCCAACCCTAAACCCAACCCCAATATTCCCCCAAACATAAGTGTGTCCTGAGCTCTAACCCTAACCCTAACCCTTACCATATGGGCCCATTCATTCTAATGAATCTCATAGGCTATAATGGAGAATGGAAAACCATCCAAAAAATTTTCCCTCCAAGAGTATACCATTCTGTGTGATATTAAAAATCGATCTTACCCAACCCTAAACCCAACCCCAATATTCACCCAAATGTAAGTGTGTCCTGAGCTCTAACCCTAACCCTAACCCTTACCATATGGGCCCATTCATTTTAATGAATCTCATAGGCTATAATGGAGAATGGAAAAACATCCAAAATTTTTCCCCATCAAGAGTATACCATTCAGTGTGATATTAAAAATACATCATACCCAACCCTAAACCCAACCCCAATATTTACCCAAACATAAGTGTGTCCTGAGCTCTAACCCTAACCCTAACCCTTACCATATGGGCCCAGTCATTCTTATGAATCTCATAGGCTATAATGGAGAATGGAAAACCATCCACAAATTTTTCCCATCAAGAGTATACCATTCAGTGTGATATTAAAAATACATCTTACCCAACCCTAAACCCAACCCCAATATTCACCCAAACATAAGTGTGTCCTGAACTCTAACCCTAACCCTAAGCCTTACCATATGGGCCCATTCATTTTAATGAATCACATAGGCTATAATGGAGAATGGAAAAACATC